>NW_007729141.1:61144-141433 GCF_000696425.1 Galeopterus variegatus
ATCCTTGGTTAACTCAATTCCTAAGCTTTCTTTCTTTTTTTTTTTTTTTTTATGGCTTTTGCGAATGGGCAAGCTTTCTTGATTTCCCTTTCTGCATGTTCACTATTGGAGAATAGAAATGCTACTGATTTTTGTGTGTGGATTTTTTATCCTGCTACTGTGCTGAAATCATTTATCAACTCCAAGAGTTTTTTTTTGTAGAGGCTTTAGGCTGTTCGATATATAGGATCATGTCATCTGCAAAGAGGGACAGTTTGACTTCATCTTTTCCAATCTGGATGCCCTTTATTTCCTTCTCTTCACTAGACAAGGATGCCCACTCTCACTGCTCCTATTCAACCATGGACATTTTGGGTATATGAACTAGTAAATCATCTTTTTGCCTAAGCTAGGGTGTGTTAGGTTTTTTATCATTTGCAGCCAATAGTGTTGCTTCACCTGGAATCAAGTTCTCAGGAGTCCTAGGTCTTTCCACTGAACCCTATAAAAATGGCCATCTCTTCCCTGCTACCCACTGGTCTGAATAAGTCTGATCCCACAAAGAGGTAAAGGCCAGGATTAGCCTCTGTCTTCCTACCCCCTGCCCAAAGATCCTGGAGGAAAGGAGGCATGGATTCTTCTCTCAGCTCTGAACAACCTATTCTATGAACATTATTTCCCCCTCATTTTACCTTTTAATAGGAAATGTGTTTAAAGATTTAAAACATTTAAGTAGGTTAATTATTTTCAAAAAGAACAGTGAAGTCTTCAAAACTGCTTCTGTCAGTAAATTTAAAATACAATAAATAATTTAAGGCCCAATTTTCCCTCCACAATGAAGAATGAAGAAGCTTCAATCTCTCAAATATTTTCTTTCAAAAAAGCTACACTTTCTTCCTCACCTTTCTCTGGCCTTAGATCTTGGCACAACAGTAACCCACAAGACTCAGGGTTGAACTGATTATCATGTTTTGGCAGCTGATACTCTTTTCCAGTAAGAAGTGTCTCTCTCTCTCTCTCTCTTTTTTTTTTTAAAAGATGACCGGTAAGGGGATCTTAACCCTTGGCTTGGTGTTGTCAGCACCACACTCAGCCAGTGAGTGAACTGGCCATCCCTATATGGGATCCGAACCCGTGGCCTTGGTGTTATCAGCACTGCACTCTCCCAAGTGAGTCATGGGCCGGCCCAAGAAGCGTCTCTTTTTAATTGGGGTTATTTCCAGGGATATTCAAGTCCTCCAAATATTTTCTTTGTAAGCAGAAGAGATGAGATATTTATGGCCATTTTGCAGATGCAAAAACTGAGTAAGGTTAAAAAAAATCTGAATAAATTCACTTCTCCTAGTGACCAAGTTTCATTTCTCCAAAGGAGTGGGATCTAGTCTTATTCTAAAGTGTTGAACCAGTCAGGGTCGAGCAGGAAACACAATTCATCATAGGGGAAATGCAGAAACTTGAATAACAAGACATTAAACAGGTGCAAGTAGGGTTAAAAGGGCCAGGAAAGGATGTTGAGGCGACTAAGGGCTTGTGAGAGTGAGAAGCTTTTAGAACTGAAGGTGAAAGAGGAGGAAATGGTGTTACTGGATCCCAGGAACAGCTGGAGTCAAGGAGCCATCCAGTAGCAACTGCAGTTGAAGGATGAGTTGAGGAGGAAGAGGGAGAAGGATACTCTGATCTCAACGTCCCCTCCTCCTGCCCTCCAGACACTGGCCAGTGGCACCTATTGCCAAACACAGCTAGAAGGTGGAAGGCAAGGTTGCCCAGGTGAGACCGTGCACTGGGGACAGCCTCCTGTGACATGGAGCAGAACAAAGAAGTGTGGAGAATGTATTAGGGCTCTGGGAGGAATGACTATCTCAGCGCTCATTATGCTTTCATCCTTAAAAAATGTCACCGTCTTTCAGACTCAGCTGAAATTTATTGTTTTCCACTTGTACAAACATAATTCTGTGTCCATATGTTCTTAACAAATGGCTCTTTCTGGAACCAAAGCTTATACAACCCATTGAAAACTAGAGTTATTATGGTTGTGATTTGACTTTGCTTCATTTTGGAGCCCTCAGGATCTACACAGGACACTGACAGATGACCTTCCATGATTTTCAGAACAACCCAGAGTGATACTTTCCCATTTTACAGATGAGGAAACCAAAGGTAGAGAGCTTAAGAGTCTTCCCCAAGTTATACAGCTATTTGGTGGCAGAAGAAGAAGTTGAAACAGGTCCATGATGAATAGCAACAATCAGCACCTCTTTGAGAGGCAAGAGGGGAGGAAAGAAGGGAAGGCGTATTAGTCCGTTTCTGTTGCTTACAACAAAATACCTGGAATTGGGTAATTTATAAGAAAATGAAATTTGCTACTTACAGTTTCAGAGGCTGGGAAGTCCAAAGTCCAGGGAACACATCTGGTGAAGGCCTTGTTGGTGATGACAGTGACACAGGGGTCTCACATGGCAGAAATGGAGGAGCAGAGAGAGAGAGACTAACCTCTCATGGGCTCTTCTTTTAAAGCCCTCAGAACCACATCCCTGACCACCATTTTTAATCCGTTCACTACTGCACGGTCCTACAATCCAATCACCTCTTCAGGGCCCCACCTTTCAATTACCATAATAGGATTTCCTACCCTCAGCAGTGGGGATTTAAGCTTCAACGAGTTTGGGGGCAAGCATCCAGTCTACATCAGAAGGAGAAGGAATCAAAGCGAGACAATGTTTGTAGCCTTCGCTGCCTGTGGGAGCCAGCAGAATCCTCCTACTTCTTCTCACCCTGCTCTGAGCAGCACTCAGGTGACTTGGGGGTTTCCCAGGCCTTCCCCTTTTACCTAACTAGCTCACAGAATAGACATACCCACACTGGGATGCTGGGTCAGATCTCTGATAGCTTCTGTTACATAGATCTATTATCTAAAGGTCTTGGGCAGATGCTTTTGATGGTTTCAGTGCCTGCTGACTTTTGCTCTCAGGGAGTATTTTTTCCTTTCCATATTGTGATTGTTGGATTGAGATCTAATCTTTAGTGGGACTTCATCTGTGGGAACCCTGTGTAGTCTGGTGTGATGGTGTGTCCTCCTTGATCAGTTATATTTTTACTTCTTTCAGGGTATCCAAGGGTAGCAGCATCATGGGGCAGGTTTTTATGTCAATCGATCAGCTTGAGAGTCAAGGGCAAACTCAAACCCCAAACTGTGTAAGAGACAAGATATTAATGTTTCCTTGTCCTTTCCTGGTGCCAGTGGGTAGCACCATTCTGGTTCGTGATTTCTCTGGGACGTAGCCCTTTTGATTTTTCTATTTTAGACACATTTATGGTCCAGTTCCTTTCCTTCCTGTGCCCAGAGCCACATCTCTAGTCTCCCTACAGACATGAAATCCTCTTGCTTGATCATCATACAGGCCACACGTTCCGGGGATAGCTGCTGTGTCAGCTTGTGTCTGGTGTCCCCTCCTAACTCTACCCCGGAGACTTCTCGTACTTTCTCGTGGGCTTGGCCATGGATTCAGAAGAATGTTTATCATATTTATCCCTCAGTTTTTGGTGTTTGTCCTGCCTTTGTTTATTTCATCTGTGAAAACCTTCATGAAGGTTTTCAAATTATCTTCTCTTAATTTTGCTGGAAATGATAGGACTCTGATTTTGTTTGAAGAACTTTCCATACCTAAAAACAGTGTTTGAAACCCAGTGGTCTTGCCCAACACCCACATTTTACAAAAGAGGAAATCTTGGTTTTCGAACCCAGTACTTGTATTATGTTGAACCACATAATGTTGCCTGTATTTGACCATTTTGCTTAGAAAAAGCACTTTCATGTGGTTTATCTGAGTATAAGATCACACAGTGACTCAACTCATAGTCTATACAGGTTAGAAGGAAACTGAGGAATCATCAAAGGGAATGATTCTTAAACTGGACCAGCTCTGTGGAAATTAGCAAGGTACATGAAACATTACAGACTCTCGGGCCCCCCTCCCAAAGATTCTCATCTGAAGCCTGGAAAGGGATATATTTTTCATATTTTCCTAGGTGATTCTGATGCACAGCACTATTTGGGAGCCTCTGATCTGCAACAACAATCCAGGGAAGACATACTCTCTATAGCCTTGGCAGACTGTAGAGTTGTCCTGCCTCTGCTCACACAATTTCAATGTCAAGAAACTCTCTTGCCACAAATGATCCCAATCCCAACTGCCTGCCTCGAGTTCCCTTCTTGTGTTGCTCCGGACTCTCCACTCTTGGTGCTATTTGCTTGTCCTTTGATTCTCTCCTGTCACCTATATATTTCCTTCTTGGACATCAGAATCAGCTCAGCTTCTGCTCATTCTAGGCAAGGAAGATGCCTCCAGTCTCTCCCTCCTACATTGACAATGACCCTGACACTGGCTTTGCTTTGTGATGTGCAGAAGGAAGAGAAGGGGGAGAAGACTGAGAAGTCAGTTGACGAGACACATTCAGCATTGCCTTCAGTCATGGAGGGTCGAATGTTCAGGAAAGAGGGAAGGTAGAAAAGAGTAGAAACTCCTGTATGGCTTTGATTCCACTATGGGAAATTCACTTTCTCACTCAGGTAACAGCAGACAAGACAGATAAGAAAGATGCGGTGTATTCTTGGAAGGTTTGATGAGTCCTCAGAGGTGGGGGGCTGAATTGAGAAACAGATGGGGGAGGCTTTCCAGCATTTCACTAATGCTACCTTGTAGAGTTGGAAACAGAGAAAGTTCTCCTTCTGACTCTGCTCCCAGAAAGGAGCATTAGTACCTTTCCTGGGTCTTGTCTCAAGAATTCCTTCCATCACGTGCTGTCTGCACCACCTGTTTTCAATCCTTGCAAAGAATTTCATCCCTGACCTTCTATTTGGTGGTAAGGAGGAGAGCTTGAACATGTGCCCCTTCTAGCAACTGAGCACTGGGTGGGTAGTAAGACTGTCTGCCAGAACTGTGCAGGACTCCGGAGCACATGGTGCAGAAGGTGTGATGTGGTCACTTCCTGTCCCATCCACAGGCCAGGGTTGGGACACAGATGAAATAAACAAAGGCAGGACAGCCCTACCATTACTGCTTGGCATGTCCTGGTCTAACAGAATCTTCCAGGCATTTTAGGACTTGGACTCTGAATACGGTCCCCCATTGAGGAGGTGGTAGACCACGTCCTTTGTTCCTATCCACTTTCTTGTGAACTGCTTGCTATTGACCTTATTTTTGTCACAGCTTGTGCCAGGCTGGCCGGCGCACTTCTCTGACCCTACTGTTCTCTCAGTGTGTGCTGAGAAACCAGTGAGCCTGTGCAGGAGATTGGGATATGAGTGCGTGAGTGTGCATATCTGTGCACGTGGATGTATGTGCATGTGTGTGTGTATGTGTGTGCACTGTCATCTCACAGACTATATATTACTTGTCACACTCATGCTGAGAAGGTGCACAGGAATGTTGAACCTACACTAAAAAGCTCAAAACTGCTACGGTTTCTGAGGTCTCTTGTCTGTCCTACAAGGATTTTCTCTTTTCTTCTCTGCTGTTGGCTACCTGCTTTCACTTTTGCCTGCTGCCCCTATGCCTGATTCCAGGAGCCCCTACTCCAAAATCACTTCTATTTGCTCTAAGTTTGTTAGATTTCTGTGCAACACATGAGTAACCATCTTTGAGGGAGGGCATGGACTTGTGACAGAAATGTTGGCTTCCTCGAGGACTTTTCTTAACTCACCATGGATCAGATGAATTCAGGTAAGTAATGAGTAGCAGTGACCAGCTCATAAGAGATGAACCTTATCATGTAACAGATTACATAAAGTTCAATACACTGAAGAGGAGTTATTTGTGCAACTAGTGTCTTTGACCCTTCACAAAAGGGCTCACTTCCGGTTCTTTTTTTTTTGACAACTCTACCTTTTGCCTTTTATTTTTTTTTTTTTTTTTTTTTTTTTTTTATTTTTTTAAAATTTTTTTTTTACTATGTTGACATTTTCTTTATTGTACATCTTTTTGGTTTTAGTTTGCTTAGTCTTCTCTGTATCTGAAATAATGGTAAAACACAGTAATATTATCGAGCACAACAGTTTTGAGATTTTTCTTATCAGGTCCATTTTTGCTTGTAGACCTACTTAGGTATTTTCTAACTGCTGAGTCTAAGATATTCACCACAAAATAGGACTGTGTCTACCCGGTGGTTTTCCCTCCTTCCCTTTTTCACTCTGTCTCTTGTTTCTTACTCCTTTTTTCCCTCAGTCTTCTTTCTTCTTATGTTATTCCTTCAGTTTTGAGTTTCACCCAGATGCAGAGCATGGCTCTATGGGTCATGAAGGATTCTCAGAAGTAGGTGTGGTCCTGGTTGATACACTACACCTGAAGCATTCAGGGCATAAAGATAAGGCAAGGAAGATCAAATGGCTACTACCTGGAAAATAGGAGTAATGTTTGCCTAACCTTACAGGGCTATTAAGAGATCAAAATGAAAAGGTTATTAAATGTGAAAATATGATGCACTATTTAAAGTTCTACACTAGTTTTTGTGTGTGTGTGTGTGTGTGTGTGTATGTGAGTGAATTGATTTGTTTTTTGTTTTTATTTTTTTTTAGCTCCCACCAATAAGTGAGAACATGTGGTATTTCTTTTTCTCTGCCTGACTCGTTTCACTCAGTATTATTCTTTCAAGGTCCATCCATGTTGTTGCAAATGGCAGTGTTTCATTCATTTTTATAGCTGAGTAGTATTCCATTGTGTAGATATACCACATTTTCTGTATCCACTCATCCGATGATGGACATTTGGGTTGATTCCAGCTCTTGGCTATTGTGAAGAGTGCTGCAATGAATATTGGGAAACAGGTATACCTTCGACTTGATGTTTTCCATTCCTTTGGGTATATTCCCAGCAGTGGGATAGCTGGGTCGTATGGTAGATCTATCTTCAGCTGTTTGAGGAACCTCCAAACCATTTTCCATAGGGGTTGCACCATTGTGCATTCCCACCAACAATGTAAGAGAGTTCCTTTTTTTCCGCAACCACGCCAGCATTTATCTTTCAGCGTCTTTTGGATTTTTGCCATCCTAACTGGGGTGAGATGGTATCTCAGTGTGGTTTTGATTTGCATTTCCCGGATGCTGAGTGATGTTGAGCATTTTTTCATATGACTGTTGGCCGTTTGTATATCTTCTTTAGAGAAATGCCTGCTTAGCTCTTTTGCCCATTTTTTGACTTCAGGTTCTTTTGAACAGGATCTTCCATGATGTACTAGGGATCCTTTACATGTCATTAATTCCTTGGCACAGAAACCAGAGATAAAATACCTAAAGTTGGTTTAATATGTGCCACTGGCTGAGACATTCCCAAGAGAGGGAGACATACACAAATACACACACACACACACACACACACACACAGAGAGAGAGAGAGAGAGAGAGAGAGAGAGAGAGAGAGAGAAACAATCCAGACCAGATCTTCAAGTCAAGAAGATTCCTCAGGGTTGGTAGTACAAACATGAAATCCTAGAGTTTACTCTCAGGATCCCCAGAAACATGCTTGTGTCCAGTCCCTTGTTTTCAGAGCACACTGTGCACTCTGTAGAATCAGTGACATCAATCCTTCAGTCAATCCACTGCCTCTGAAGTAGGGTCTTCATGCTTGAAATGCTACTGGCTTAGTTTGGTTCTCCCAGGAACAGATCTGGGGCAGGGATTCAGACACATGAGGTTTATTTGGTGTGTGTTTCTAGAAAGTGGTGGCAGGGGATTGGGGAGGTGAGAAGAAGTTAAGGAAGTCAGTAAAGGCTGTGTCATTGAGCAGTCTGTGGGCAACTGGGGCTCAACCCCACAAGGGACCCTCTGGGAGGCAGTGTGAGTGCATCTCAGTGATCACACAAAAAGGCATGAAACAAGAAAAAATATCTGCCATCTCCCGTCAGCCATTGGTGAAGAGCTGCCCCCATGGAGATTAATGCCCCATGTGTGCACAGGAATGGTGAACAGTGAGGGGATATGCATGGAGCCCTTCAAAATCTGCTGGGTTTTTAATCATTATTTTTCTTGTGAGTGCTAATTATTAGGAAGTTCTCTTGCTCTGATTCGGCACATGCTGTACCAATTTCTCCCAAAATTTCTTTCCATAACTCTGTGGTCTTAGTCTCACTGTGAGCCTTACCCTCCTTAGTCTTATATTTCTGAAGTCACTGAAGACTTTCATCTGAGGTCCCCACCCCTCCCCCCTCCCAGTTCCCCAGGTATAACCTAAACATCAGAATCCTTAGCTACTAGCAGGTGTTGCCTCTGGAATTAGTGTTGTCGCTATGCAGCCAATATCTCATGTGCCAGAGGGAGCTCTGAGCTTCCATAAGCTTTCACTGCAGAAGTCTCAAAAAGGGAGGCAGCAGGTTCATATTTAGCCTTCAGACAGTTTTGTTTGGTCTGCAAAGTTTCTCAAAATATGTGAGGCTAGTTGCCAACATTTCGAATGTGTGGAATTTTCATACAAACTCTGGATTTCTGGCTTCTCTTGAAAAATTTGGAAGACCTGGAAATGGTGGGACTGTATCCTCACTTGGTGGCAATGGGCTGGAGTTGACTCATAGCTGCCCCCTTAGATGGGGCACGTGCTCTCCTGGTCACCAGTTTCCACTGGGCCACCTGACTCACTTAGTTACTACCCTGGCCTCCACAGGAGTGGGAGTTTTCAGCCCTTGCCTGGTCTTCCTGGGCCCCTGTTGTATTGCATCTGCCTCATTTTCCCTGCCTGTATCTTTACCTGTTAACTGCTAACTTATCCTTGTATTCCTTTGACTTTGGTTCCAATATTCTTTCTGGATTTTGTCAGCTTTTTCTCCCTAGGGTATAGGACCTTATTTCCGGCTCTCAAAGTCATTATTTGAAGTCTTGCTATAAGTGAACAGAAATTATGATCTTCCCACACATTAGACTATAAGTGCTACCTGCCACCTGGGCTCCTGCTGCCTTTATCCACTAATCACTGTGGGCAATTTTGGGTTTTGATCCTAGATAGAATAGTAACCAATAGAGTAGGGAATTTTGGATTGTATTTATTTGACCATAGGTCTATGTCTTTGCAAGACATAGTGCTAGGATTGCATCTTTCTCTGGAGTTCCCTATCCCATGCATCTCAGCTTCTCTACTTCTCAACAGCCCATGCACACTTTGCACCTGAACCCAGTAAGGTTACTAACATTAAATATACTGTAATTGTCACCCTCATCCAAGATGGTTTTGTTGCCATGGAATTTTGAAAAGGTGCAAACTGTGCAAGAATCCTCACTCCTGGTCTCAGCCCATCTAATTATATCTGCTTTGAATCCAGTGTTAGGAAAGAAGACAGTGCCAATCTAGCAAGCGAACATCACTTTTCTTCTGCTTTTATTATAGAGCTTCTGCCCTGCCCCCCACCCCATGCTTTTCTGTGGAGCAGGAGAGGGTATCAAGAGGAGGAGGTTCAGGTGATTTGGGACTTCAAGTATCATTCATTTTATTGATTGAGACTTCTGAGGTGGAAAGGAATGAAGGCAGAGAAAGTGATTTCTAAAAGCCTGGTTCACTTGGCATCTCTCTTTGGACAATGCAAACTGCACATGATCAAGTTATTTTTAGATAGAAAATGACTGATACAAGGACAGAGACAGATGAGTCACTTATTTTTGCAAGTTTATTAGCTGGATAGAGTTTGTTAGAATTACAGCATGATAGAATCTGGAAGTTGATTGTGACTCAACCCTGCCTTTTGTAGAAGAAAAAATAAAACAAACAAAAACCCTATGAGGAATGGGATTTCATTCATTCATTCATTCAACCAGTCAAACATTCACTGACACCCAATGTGTGGCATTCCTGACCAGTGGAGGCACAGGGATGAAAGTTGTAGACTCCATCCCCAAAGAGTTGGTTTTCCAACTTAGTGTGGCATTGTGGTCAGTACACAGTATTTCTGGCCAGTCTGCCTGGATAAGACCCCATTTTTTATTTTTTCTGGCTGTCCAGTTTTGAGTAACTGACTCAAGGTCTCTGTAAATCTTTCCCTCTTCTGTAGAATGGAGATAATAATTTCTTCTTTTAGGTTTATGTCATGAGCAGTAAGAATAACTTGGGGGCTGTCTGGTGAGCTCAGTTGCTTAGGGCATGGTGCTGATAACACCAATAACACCAAGGTCCAGGGTTTGATCCCTGTAGAAACCAGCTGCCATAAACAAACAAACAAATAAATAATTTGGGCAAAATGCCTGATATCTGATGTATAGGGAGCTCCATTACTGCAGCTATTTTCTTTTCTTTTAATGTAATTTTATTAATATTATTTTTTACATTCTAGGATGTTGTTGTGGAGAAGTTGGGAGGGAGGGGGAGAGGGGATGGAAGAAGGAGGAAGGAGGAGGGGTGGGATTGAGGCCTGTGGCCCCCCCATGGCCCCCCACTCATTCCCACAGTGGAGACCAGGGGGTTTCCAGCCGTGGCTTGGTCATTGCCAGGCTGGGTGCAGATGTCAGGGGGATGTAGCAAAAGCCCTCACCCTCCACCATCCCAGCTGGGGAACCCAGGGCCCTTCTTGCTGCAGCTTGGTGGTCATCACTGGACTGGCTGCATGTGTCGTGGGGGGCATGGCTGAGACCCTAGTTTCCCCCACCACCTGGTGCTTCCTGCAGTGGCTCGGTGGTTGCTGTTGGGCTGGTTACTGCAGCTATTTTCAAAGTAAACAATTTCTTTTTTGACCGGTAAGGGGATCGCAACCCTTGGCACGGTGTTGTCTGCACCACGCTCAGCCAGTGAGCACACCAGCCCTGGCCATCCCTGTATAGGATCTGAACCCATGGCCTTGGAGCTCCCAGTGCCTCACTCTCCCGAGTGAGCCATGGGGCCAGCCCTCAAAGTAAACAATTTCAATAAAAAGTGATATGTGCTGATAATATAAGGGAGGAGCACCTAACCCATTTTGAAGAGTCTGGGAAGGCTCTGAGGAGAAGGGGATAGATAGAGATGGCACTCCAGGCAGGGCTGGGAGCATGGTGGGGAGGAAGTGGATGTTTGGCTTAAAGAACAGAATATGTGGAGGAGTGAAGAAGTGGGGAAGGACAGAGGTGGAAGACTTACGGGCAAAATGGTCACACAGACAAGATATCAAGGATGAGAAAGAGGGAGGATTTGAGGATGGCATGCATCTCCTGACCTGGGTCCCTGGCAAATGACAGTGTCACCCATGAGGCAAGAATTGTAGGGGAAGAAAGGCTGGAGGGGCAGGTCAGGAGCACAGCCAGGAGCAGGAGCATTCTGGGGTGCTGTTGAGACCTCCAGGTGGAGCTGTCCAGAAGGCAGTGGTGACATCTGGATGGAGATGAGGCTGAGGGTATGAAACCAAGAGTCTTCAGCACATGGACAGTAACTGAGGAAAGAGGTGACTCCTCAGGAACAATGGCATTTAGGGGCCTGGCAGAGGGGGATCAGCCAAAAGAAACAGGAGGTGACACTTAAACCAGAAGACAGTTTATTGGTCCATGACAACTGAAAAGTTGGGCAAGTATCAGGCTATAGGCATGACCGGAACCAGGATATACAAGTATATGCATTTCTCCTTCTTCTTCCTCCTCCTTATTTTAATTCTTATTCTTCCTCCTGCATTCCATTCCTCCTCCTCCTCACACCTCTCCTTCCTTGTGCTGACTACGTACTTTGGTAAACTATTAATCTTGCAGTGGCAAAGATGGCCTTAGTCAGCTCCAGGTTTTATCATCCAAGACCCAGTCTAGCAGACAAACGTAGGATTCATTAACCTCATTAAAAGTCTCAGAATAACTCCTGGGTCACTCACACATACCTGACTAATCAATGGGGCCAGAGAATAGTCTACAAGAATCAGTCAGTTAGGCTGGAATATTATGCCCACCACGCATCCTAACAGTGAGTCCAGCATCATCCAAACAATAGACTGAAACCAAGTGAGGGATAATTCTAAAAAATGAAAAGCAGGAAATAAAAAGAATGCTGGGCATGCAAAACCACAAAATGTCTTCTTAGAAAATAGGAAGGACATAAACCTAATATAGAATTGGCTGAATCTGGCATTATAAAAACCTGACCACACTCTCCCTTGTTTCTTCATTTTGCTCCGGACAATTAACATTTTGGGGGTTGGTTGGTGTTTGGAGACCAAAGAGCAAGGCAAGGACCCTGGCATCTTCCAGGAGAGAGTGCTTATCATTTTTCTATTTTCATAAGAAAAAAAAAAAAAAGAAACCCTTTAAGTTTTTACACTGTTGCAGAATAAACATAGCTGTGACTCATGTTTCACAATTTGTATAGCCGACTTCACATACTTTTGACAGTTCTATCATGTTTTAGATGCTGTGGAATATTTGTTTTCCTCTGCAAAGCTGGAGCAGTGAAAATCCTCTTGCTTCCTGATGACTGATATTCTGTGCTGGGCTTTCTCAGCCTCAGCACCACTGATATTTTGGTAAGATAATTCTTTATTGTGGGACTGTTCTGTGAGTTGTACGTTGTTCAGCAGCATCCCTGGCCTTTATGCACTAAAAGCCAGTAGCAATGTCCCCAGTTTTGACAACCAAGAATGTCTCCCAGACATTTTGCTCTGGAGGGCAAAATTGCCCCTGGCTGAAAACCACTGCTCTGCACTTTGTTTTCTAGTCATGAAATGTGCTAAGAAAAGGATCCATGAAGATTATAAGAGACTGAAGAACAAGAATAAAGCACAAGAGAAGGCATGCCCCTTTGCATGGGTTGACCTTGATGACGAGCAATTTGAGGACCATCTGCCACATCCCCTGAATTTTCTATTCTCTAGGTCTCAGGTGAAGGAAGACACGGGAACCTCACCCAGCAGCAGAATAATTAAAACCTAGGTGTAGGAGGCTGGCTGGTTAGTTCATTTGGTTAGAGAGCAGCCTTATAACCCAAGGCCAACAGGTTCAGATCCCTGTACCAGGCAGTTGCCAAAAAATAAAGTAAAAAACAAAAAACAAACAAAAAACCCCTAGGTCTAAAATGAGATGCTTGTAGTGTAATAGAAGCCAGTTGGAGCTCTTCAGTTAGTGAATGGAGTAAGTTTGCAGCCATAAATAGCACAATTGTCAGCCAAACACTGAAAAACACTCAACATGCCAGTGTCAGAGGAAGATGTGCCCAATGCTTTAGACGCTGAAAACAAATACCGTGAGTCGAAAATAAATGGCATTATTAGCATAAAGGGAGTCCCTAATTAACCAGCAATAGTCCATTACTGTAGCCTTCAATTCATTAAATTGCATAATTACATAAAAACTCAGTTGACACTTGATTCAGTCATTATATCTAGTATTGTCTCTTCAATAATTAGCTCTATAATTGTCAGTTTGACAGGGCAATTAAAAGTGTTTGAAGACATTGTGTCAGCTTCCCCATGCCAAGCTGTACTCTGTAGCACACGTGTAGGAGAAACCTTACATCTGGGCAGCTTGATGCTCCAGCTCTTGGAATGAAGAGAAGGGAGGGTGAGGGCTGTAAGGGTCAGACACAAATGATTTGTAACTTTCTGGGGGATGTTATTCTCTCTGGGTGAATTGGGTGTCTTTGCTTTAGCTGCTGAGATGTGGAAGAGGTGAAGGAGCCAGCATCAGGGTTTGTGTATGAATGAGCATGAAAAGTTTTAATTCTGAGCTTGACTGTGCAGGCATCAATATTCAGAGCATTTGGTCCTGGGAATGAGAACCCCAATGTGAGATACTCAGTGGGAGGCTGGATGGAATCACCCTGTCCTGGAATTTCAGTCCAGTTTATATTAGGAGCTTCACTGATTCCTAGTAACATAGGGATGCTGTTCCCCATAGAAAGGAGATGGTCAGCGAAGACTCTGTGTGTGTGTGTGCGTGCGTGCATGTGTGTGTGTGTGTGTGTGTGTGTGTGTGTGTGTGGTGCAGAGAGGGGCTCTAGCCAGTCAGAATGGGTTCAGAATTCCCAGGTTTGTATGTTTGTGTGGCTGAGGGAGGCTATGGCTTGCTAAGATCTTGGTGCTCAGGACCCACTCCAGACACAAAGATATCAGACCTATGGCCATGAAACTGATTCTAGTCCCCACTTCTAGTCATGCCCAAACTGTCTCCATGGTCCCTTCCTTGGACAGAGTTGACACAGAAATGAGGCAGAGCAGCCTCTAGATGGATAGACCCCAAACTCTGCTGCCGGATGGGGCTGGGGAGCACCCAGGTCATTTGGACATGTTGGACTCTACAAGGTCAACACCTCATTATTCTGTTCTGCATAGAACTAAGAGAGCCCACCGTAAGGATGAAACATCTCCTCAAGTTGGGGGTGCCAGCCTAAAGATTCTAGGTGGCTGGTCCCAGATTTTCTTTACATCAAGCCTATCTGCTTTTTGTGTGGCTTTCAAAAGTTGGGGAGGAAGATGAGCTTTTTCCTCCTAGAAGCAGCAGCTGATGAACATGTTGACAAGACAGAGAAGCAAACCAAAGGGGAAAGTCAGATTCAACAGCGCATTCTATGTGGGAGAAAGGATGTTTAGTGAAACTCCCTACATTCTTGGACTATGATCCAATTGGATCTTTAATCCACATAGTAGCTTCCATTCTTCTTGGAATGGGGTTGAGAAGAAAAGACGACTGGAAATTTCTACCTGTACTTTATTCTTCTCCTATGAACAACATGTTCTTATCAGCCAGAGCTGGGATTGGCTGGGCAGGTTGTTGCCCCCAGGAGAACAGATTGATGGAGCTGCAGAGAAGTCTTACCTGCTTTTTCTGGGGTTCTTCTCCAGTCTTTACAACTACTCTAAATGCATGTCAATGAGATGCATGTTGAAGCACTTCTGTGACTTTGTCTCAAGAAGTCTGTAAAAATGCACCAGTCCATTGGTTCAATTAGGCCACGTCACAGTCACTATAGAGTGGACACTCTATAATAAGAGGACACTCCTTCTCCCAGGCTTTATACCTAGAGGTGCATTTAACACCCACCTGTGAAGTTTCTAAAATTAAAAAATAAATCCCTGGACCTCATCCCAGATCTACAGAATCAGCACTGGAACAGGAAATACTTGCTAAAGGAACAAACTTTAAAACATTTATTGGTATTAATAGCCTCCTGCCTGCCCCACTAAGTATTCTGACATTGATTGCTCCTCATTCATTCTCAGCTTCCAGCTCTCTCACATAAGACGGTTCTGGGCCCTTTTGTGTAAATTAGGGTAATTTTAAGAGAGCCAAGGATTTCTCTTGTGAATTTATCTCTCTATCAATATTTATATCTGATTGACTTATTAGGCAGCTAGAATCTGTACTATCTTCCCTTTCAACTGATATTGCTCCTTTAGCCTCTCAAAGTTAGATACTTCAAAACCCATGTCTTTCATATATCCCATCTTTCCAAAGTTTGGGAGCTATGATAGAGTGAGCATAAATTTTCTTGTGCAATGGTATCCTTCTCAAAACAAGAGATGGTATTTCCAGCCAGACTCCATATGATTCTTACAATCACCATCTAATTGCTGCAACCAGCAGTAGACTGTAAAAATAAATCTCATTTTTATTTGAGAGTGGCAAGCATATAGGGAAAGCAGAGTAAATAAAGAGAATGGTATTTCAGTTTCAGCATATTTGGTTCAATTGTCTAGAGTTGTCTGCAGTCCTGTGAACTTAAAACCCAATTAAATATCTCCAATCAAAAGGTTGATTGTGACATTGTACTTCTCACCCGCCCCCCAATTTTCACCACCTGACTGTACTCTACACTGAAATGTGTGTTTTATATACTCCTAAAGAGGAAATGAGATATTCTATGTAAGAGCTTACAAGAGTGCCTGGTACCTGCCTAGTACCTAGTAAGCACCCAGTGAGTATTAGCTTTAGTTAGTTATCATTCTAGCTGAGTTTGGAAATGTGCAGTGCAGATGCCTCCGATTTCATATTTTTGGCCCTCATTTCTCATATTGTTCAATTTTTACATTTAAAATGCCCTTATTTCCCTCTGTCCTCTGAACTCATGGCATCCCGATGTCAAGTTGCATATGAGCTCTGTCCAAAGTCCTGGCCTCCAGGTCCTCAGATTTCAGAAACGAGGCTACTGTTGGGAGATACTTCTCACCTGTATACCGCCTTGGATTTTCTGAAAGCCAGTTTTCTCTATCACATGCTCTTCCCTACAACTTTGCTTCTCTTAGCTTTTGAATTTCTCAGGCTTTGGGCAACCTTCCTTACTTAGATGTGACACTCTGCAGTCATCAGTTTTCCCTTCCTGTTGCTGTGGGGTCTTTCTCAACTTTCTCTAATGCTTCACTTCCACATCCTTCTGGCATTTTCCTACTCTTTCATGTGGACCCTGCCAGGATTTCAAACTAAAAGCTGCCTGTCAAATTAGCCCTATACTTCTTCTCCCACATGCCGGGCTAAGGCTGTTTACAGGAGTCTGTTAGGCTCTTCCTCATCTGCTTTTCTTTTTATTGCTCTTCCCTACTGTTTCTGTTCTAACTACAAGTCAAAATTGTGTTATTTTTTTCAATTTTTACCATTCATTAGAAGTTCTCCTTTCAAAGCCCAAACCATAGTTTTTTTGTTTGACTACTAACACTCAAGACTTCTTCCCTGCTAACTATTTTTCTCCACGTCCCTGGGCAAGCCTATCTTTCAGAACCAGAACAGTACAAGAACTTGCCTTGGGTTTGAGATAACTCTGCTGAAACTGTCAGAACAATCAAAAGCACAATATCAGGGTTCCATCTGTTGCTTGTCATAAATTAAACACTGAGTTAAGCACTTTGTACTAGATAGCACTGACCCTACTTTACAGACGTGAACACAGAGGTTCAATCCAATAGAACAAGATATTCTCTCTACAGTAATAACCTTCATTCCCCTTTATCAGCTTATTTATAAAACCTTCCACCCTGTGGGCTTGCACCTATGCTCTGATGGTGGGATCGTCCAACTCCTCCATCCTGAATAGGGCTTAGAAGTATGTTAGTTCCTTAGATATGAATAAAAACAAACAAACAAAAATGGATAAGGAAGAGGATAATCTGAGGTAGGTAATTCCATGTTGCACCTAAACCCCTGGCTCTAATCCATAATCCAAACAGTCTGGCTTGAAGTGAACCTGATCTGGCATTTGAAAGGAGTACAGATTATCACACCATAGACTATGATCAAGACCTTCTCTCAGTCAGGATCTAGGCTCTCTCTTCAAGCAACTTTGTCTAGGGCACAGCTGTGAGCTCAAATCTAACCCTCCCATCTGCTGGAATAGACCAGATGTTAGCATGCTGGAGATGGAGAGAGACCTTGGCAAAGATTCGGAGTTGCCAGTTCTAGTCTGATGCCTCCTATGCATGATGACACCCTTGCTAATTCTCTGAGGGGCATGATCTGTATTTCACAGAGCTCACGTGCTGGCCACCTGGTGAGCGTCACTGGATAGTGCTATTAGAAGGCATAGGGGCTCTGATAGAATTCAGCCCGAGCCCAGAGCTGCCGAGCTCTTGCGCTCACAATCATATTGTCTCCTCAGCTGGGATCCTGAGAGGTCACTGCGCAAAAACCAGTATCAACAGCAAACAAGGTATCACTTTGCTATTAGGGGGCCCAATGGCCAATACCTAATCTCAAGGAATAGTAGAGAACATAGCACATTCTAAAGAACTGTGAGAATATCTGCTGTCTCCTAAACAAGTCCCACTGTGATCATCAGCTGGCCCCTCCCAGGTTGGAATAAGTGTACCACAGCATGCATGTGGGGAGGGTGAAACAGAGAATCCACAGCATGGAGGCATGAAGCAGAAGAGACGAGACTTACATCAGTAGTTTTCAAACTCTGGTGTGCAGGAGAATTGCCTTGGGAGAGTGTTAAACATACAGATGTCAGAGAGACAGTTTAGAACTATGGAGTTATAATTTGTATTTTTAAATCCACCCCTGTCAGGTGATTCTGATACATAGTGAAGTTTGAGAACTGTTTATGATCTGGCTCCCTCCTGTGCAGTTCACTCAGCCTCCTGGGACTGGACTCAATCCAATTGGCAGGCCGCTCAATTGACATGAGGAAGAAGGGGGGGAAATATGTTCTCCTCTACCTTCTTCAGGTGTGACTTTAAGGACTCCTTTGTTCTAGGTTAGAGGAAGACTTAACAGCCTTCCCTGGCCTCTTTTCCTGGTCTGACCTATTTTTTATTTGAACTGGTGAGAGATGTTCTTCCACAAATGCCAGATTTATGGTGAACCAGTTTTGATAAAGAGAGAAAAATAGGATCTTCTCTAGAGGGAAACAAACAGTATGTTTAAGTGAGCCTCTGAGAAGAAGAAACTTTAGCTTATTTGATCCTCCAACTAGAAGGTCCACCCCATATCACCATGGCCTGATAGCATCTTTGATCCCTACTGGGGCTCTGGGTCAAAGTGATGGTCTTGTGGCTTTCCTGGCGTACCCTACATCACAGGAAGGTAGAGACCTTGTCTGGCTTGTTTGCTGTACCATCTCCAATGCCTTGCACAGTACCAGGCGCATAGTTGGTGTTCAGTAAATACTAGCAGAATGAATGCATGAGGTAATGGGCTGCCACATTACACACATCATGACAAGTCTGAAACCCAGATCTCTGTAATCTTGGACAACTCATTTAGCACCTGTGGTCCCAGTTTGCTCATCTGAAAAGTAGAAATAATAGTAGAGTCCACTTCATAGGGTAGTTCTGAAGGTCAAATTAGTTTTGACAAGTTTAGTGTTTGGGACAGTGTCTGGTTAGTAACCAATAGACCTTGGTTATTTATTATACCACTGCCATTAAAATTAAACAAACAAACAAAAATACTGACATAAGATTACTGATTTTCAGTTTTGCTGAATAGGCCATTAAAAAGATATACCAACTATCATTTATTATCATCAAGTCATACAAAATGGACAACCTCACACAGAAAAGCCGAAAAGGCATAACGTCAAAGTAAAGGTAATTCCTTTAAGTTTTTAATAAATGTAAATTTGTGAAAAATTCTCTGTATTGTCTTAACTAAAAAAATTGTCAAGGAGTAATGGAAGCATTTTCATAGCGGTCTATGTATTTTTTCTCTCTCTGACCTACTTTACAGGAGTGCCTCTCTCTGAAGGGACTGATGTAAGATTAATGCTCATGGCCGAGAGGACTTGACATCTCTTTGTTCAAAGTGGGCACTAGGTTGTTAAGAAGAAACCTGGATCACGTGGCCCTGGTTGTAGCTGGGCAGGGCATGTTCTGGTCACCATTGCCTTTCGGAGTCTGTGGACAGGACTCTGTCCTGGCTCAGCCAAGAATGTTCTCTGTCCCTTGCCATGATACCTTGGTCACTCAGACTTACTGTTGAGGTATTGTTCTACAATAATTAATTAGAACCCCCGTATTCCTACCATGGTGCTGGGTCTGAGGAGAATCCCGGAGGGATAAGAGTGGAGAGGAATGCTGCAAATTGTGTAGACCCACCATCCCCAAGTATAAGTCCAGGGTGCTGTGTTCGAGGAGACAGTCTAAGTAGATGTGGATGGAGGGAACAGGAAAACATTCTCCGTATCCTAGTTTCCTTTCTTAGTGGATGACTCCACCAAATCCCATTACCTAAGCCAGACATTTAGGAGTCATTTCCTCAGTTCTCTGAGGTCCCTCTGTATTAAGCTGGCTACCAAGTGCAGTTGCCAATGCCTCTCAGTATCTCTAATACCTGATTCTCACCATGACTACTGGGATAGCCTTTCCCCTGGCCCCTTTGCTTGGAGTTTCTTTCTCTTCCATCTTTCCACATTTATTTCAGTGATTAATTGATCAACCAATTGATCAATTGACCGATCAATCAATCCATCCATCCACCTATGTTTATATGGTACACATAAAGCACATGAGTGATCTTTCCAAAATACAGGTTTGAGCACTTCATACTCACTTCTTCCTCCCCTCTATAAACCTTGACTCCTCTGTCTGCAGAAAGAAAACACAATTGAACTTGTTCAAGGTCATCAACAACAAATTGTGTGGGTATTATTTAATGACATATCATGTTAAGAGCTTCATGCACATTGCACTTGACTTGGGAAGGTGCTATCATTACCCCTATTTTACAAATGTGGAAACCACATCTCAGAGATGCACTTAAGTAACATGCTCAGTGTTGGGTCACACAACTAGTAATCAGTGGAAACAGGAATGTCACCTCCTCTTAACCCCTAATCTTCCCTGTCTCTGGCAGTAACGCTTTTGCCCAGTCTCATCTCTCTCTTCCTATGGGGAGAGAGAGAGGAGAGAGACTGTGTCTGGGGAGTGAGGGGTAGGTGTGGCAACCAGGGAAGACTTTAGAAGGAGGTTAATTTGAAGTGGGTTTTGAAGGTATTTAAGATTCAGGCAAAAAGGAGAAGGGGTTTTGGGTGGGGAGAACATCATGAATGGGTGCTTGGAGGCTTGAACCTATATTGGAAGACCATCCATCTCAGAATCTAAATAAATGAAGCATCTAAAGAACAACTCCCCCCAATCTCTAAAGCATGGTTATTCACTGCGTGGGTGCATCTGTATGTGTGCGTGCACAGACACAGCTATAGCTTTAATGGAAAAGAAATTTGTTATTGTGCACAGTGTGTGCAGTGGTGCCACTGCTAAGTGGGTGGTGTGTTGGACCAGTCCCCGTGACATTACTCAGTGGCCACAAATAGGAATGAATTATCACAGAGCTGGTATTGTGGTCACCCTGGTTAGGCAAGAGTTTTGAAAGTTCTTGTCTGTTTACAAGTTTTGGTGAGAAGTACTTGCTTTAAAACACTGACTTGAAAAGGTTACAGTTACATATTTTAAGTGCTAACATATATATTTTAAGCACAGTACTATTTTGGAGCTAAATTTCGAAACTTCAGAAATATTGTTAATAGAAAACAAGACAAATTACAGATATTCAGGACGAAGGTCTTCTTCTAGGCCTGGCAAGTCCAGGATTGGCCAGGTAGATAGTATGGCTGGAGTTGAGGGTCTTCTTGGCTAGAGGGAATGCTGGCAGGGCTTTTTTGTGGCTTTTGTCTGGCCAGTTACCCAAACCAGCTCTTACCTCTAACTGTTTGATTTTACCCAAATCCCGTCTACCTGTCCATCTAGTCCAGACTTTGACCCATGTGACTTTTTCTGCTCAGATCTTCCATTCATAGGGTCCTTCTGATCTGCCATCACTGCATCTTATATCTTCCCTTGCAGGTTGGCTTAATTCATCTTCAGTTATCATTGAAAGCAATTCCTCCCATTCATGGGTGCAGGTGTATAGCTGAGACTGCAGTGGTCTCCAACATCCATTATTATAACAACACTTACTAACAGAGCCCCCCCCACCTATTTTTTTTTTTTTTTTTTGTGTACACATGGCTTCTTAGAATAAAAACAATTACCAGCCTTCTCTATAACTATGGATGTAAACTAGATTTGGACCAATAGTAAAGAAGCCAAAGAATGATATTTATTAAAGCAATATTATTTCCAGGAAGTATCCTTAAGAGGAGGTGCTCTTACTTGCCTTATTCCTGATCACAGGAATGCAGAGGTGATGGCTGGAGCAGAAGCAGTGAAACTGCACTGAGAGGCTGTTGCTGTATGTTGAGAATGATAAAGCACACAAGCTAAGGGGTCTGATTACTATTGATCATGATACCATTTTACCTGATCTTGACTTTACTTACTTGAGAGCAAAACTTTTATTTTTTTTAAACCACTATTATTTTGGATTATCTGTCATTCACAGCAGAAACTAATCCTAACTGCATTAGACAGTTTTTTGCTGCATAACAAACCACCTCAAAACTTAGTGGCTTTAAACAACAAACATTTATTTTTTTCTTACGATTTTGTGGATCAGCTTAGTGGTCCTTCTGATTTGGATAGGCTTGGCTAATCTCTGGGTCAGCTGGTGGCTCCAGGGCTAATCTCTGAGTCAGCTGGTGGCTCCACTAAGGCTGGATGATCTAGCATTTCCTCATTCACATGTCTGCAGGTTGGCTCCAGGTGAACTGGGTGATGGGTACATGTTGTCTCATCATCTAGCAGGCTAGTCTCAAGTCATTCACATCACAGTCACAGGACTGACAAGAGCAGCAAGAGAGAGAAATTCCCATTACACAAACACTTTCCAAGTTCATGACTGCATCATCCTGGCTACTCTCTTATTGGTCAAAACAAGTCCCATGACCAAGCTCAGAGCCAGTGTGAGAGGGGCCAGCCCAAGGGCCTGGATACAATGAGGCAAGAACAAACTGCGTATTAACAGCCTACCACACTGAGGAAAGGAGGATGCTATTTTTAGGAGAGGCAGGACAATTTTCCCCAAGTTAAAATAACTTACTCAAGGCAGGATTTGGGTTAGAATGTGAATATCCTACCTCTAAATCCAGTGATTTTTTTTTCCCAGTACAGCATAGTGTTTGAGACCATGAACTCTGAATTTAGACTGAGTTCAAATCCCAGCTCCACCACTTATTAGATTGGTTTCCTTGGGTAAGTTACTTCGCCTCTTGAATATTTCATCTTTTCCTCTGCAATATAAAGGTAATGAGACCATTGGGATGCTATGAGCATTAAATGAGTTAATGTATGTACAGTGCTAAAAACAGTATTTGGCATGTAATCAGTGCACACAAATGATAGCTAATATTATTGCAACTAAGGTATGGCAGCAATTTCAGATGGCTTCTTCACTTCCTTGCAGAAGCCATTGGAGCTAACAGATGTGTGAGCCGTTTTGTAAGTTAAAAGCTTTACCCATGTGTATAGTGCTATTATTTTTACTATTATAGCATGCACCTCTGGGATTTTCCTCAGGTTCAGATTCTAGTTAAATTAGAAGATAACTGTTACTCCAGTACATTTCTAGCCAGAAGTGTATGCCCAGGAGTCTCCCCTACGAAGACTTTTGTCATCTACATTGCCTGGTGGGCCCTGGTGAAAAAAAAAGGCTTGAAGCTCAGTGGCTGATTGCAGAAAAGCTATCATCTTTGCAGCATTGCCTTGGAAAAAAAGGATGAAACGGATCTAACTGCAGGTAATTAATTCTCCCGGTGTTTTTGGGTATGTGCGTCTGCTTCGATGGCTACATTTGTTAATATCAAGTGATAGGGATTTCTTTCAGAGGAATTGTAATAAAAATTTAAAAAAAAGAAAAAGAACATTTTTGAATCACTAAGCTCGCCACCCTCAATCTCTGGCCTGTTTGGTATGTAAAACCTTTCATCCACCATGCATTTTTTATGAAAGGATTGAAAACCCAAGAAATAAAACATGGGGTGTGGAACATCATTATGCAGGCGTTACAGCTGCCCAGGCGACTGGAAACAAACAGCCAGTCCCTGGAGAGCAGGGCAGTTCTGGGGGAACAAATCAGGTATCTAGAGGATTAGCTGAGTCCAGAAAGAGCCAGTGGAGTGCTGAACAGTGGTTAGTTCCTGATAAGGTTGCAAAGAATGAGAGAGGTGTTTTTCCTCACTCGGAAGTCTGAGCCAGGCTGACATATCCACAGCTGCTAGGCAGTCAGGTTTCCACAACCACCTCTCTCCTCTAAGCCATCAGTTACTACAGCCAGGGCAATGTTCTAACACAAACCCAATCATGTATACCAGCTCAAACATCGTAAACGTTATCTCTCCCCCACGTAAAGTCCAAAATGGGTGCTCCTGATGGGTGGGCACTTCCTCCAAATGACAATTCAGGCTTCTGGTCTTCTGCTAGCTGTGGCCTCACCATCTCTGGGATGTGGCTTTCAAGATTGTTCATCTGCCTGGAGGATGATATGTATGAGAGTTTTATGGGTGAGACCTGGCAGGGGCTACATGATTTATGCTCACATTTCATTGGTTACAACTTAGCCACGTGGCCACGCCTAACTAGAAATACTGTCTTACTGCATTCTCTGACTTCCACTGCCTCCATCCCCGCCAAATCCCCAAAGAGGTCAGAGTTCTGGCAAGTGCACAGCCAGTCTCTGCCACACCTGGACTTATCGCTTATTACCTATTGCTTGCGTTTTTGCCTCATGCAATCCATTCTGTGTACTGAAGCTACAGTGGTCAGTTCAGTTCTTGACTTCAAGAATTTCTCATTGCAATAAGAATAAAACCCAGCTCCCTTCCTATGCCCTACAGAGCCCTGCATAGTTGGGAACCTGCCTGCATTTCAGACCCCATCTCATGCCTTTTGTTCATCAATCCAACTGGCTATGCTAGCTCCATTTGGGTCCTGAAACCCAGCACACTGAGCTCTGTCCTGCCTTAGGGCATTTGTCTTTGCATTAAATATCCTTCTCCTAGGGTGTTCATCTCCTTCTTATACTACCTAATGCAGTCAAAATATCTCTTTCTAAGAGACACTCTCCTGCCCATTCTAAGGTCACTAGCCTCTCCCTTCACTACTCTATTGCATCACCTTATAGCAATATCACACTCAGGAAACATCTGGGTCATTAATGTGTTTAATTATTTATTGTCTGTATCTTCCACCAGACAAGGAACCAGGGCAAATTTTCTGTAAAGGGCCAGACAAACAAATATTTTTGGCTTTGTAGATCATACCATGTCATCACAGTTACTCAGCTCTGCTGCTGTAGCAGAAAAGCAGCCATAGATAATGTGTAAGCAAATGTATGTGGCTGTTTCCCAATAAAACTTTATTTACAAAAACAGATGTGGGCAGGTTTGGCACAGTCTCCAATTCTCTGATCCCTGCACTGCTCTGTTAAGGTCTGTGAGGACAGGGACCTTATCTGTTTTATCATTGCTGCATGCCCATGTCTTAGCATGGTGACCGGCACATAGTGGGAAATCAAAAATATTAGCTAAGTAAGTAAGGTACTCCTGTGTGTTCACTCCTTTCCCCACATTCATTGTGTCATAGAACAGGAATCACAGTGGGCAGTCTAAGGCTGGGGCAGCTGTGCTATTTCTAATTCACAACCTTGTTACTGAGCTCTAAACTTAGTGTTGGTATTTGTTTGTTTGATTTTGATGTTTAATTCTATACCCAGCCCCATAGCCAGACACGGATGAAGGATGGAGGGATAATTGGATGGACAGATAAATGGTGGAATGAATGGATAAATGAGTGGATGAGTGGATGGGTGGGCTGGTGGATTGATGGGTGGAAAGTACATGGGATTTTGAATTAGAGAGGCCTGGAACCAAACCCTGGTTGTGTCTCTCAGTTGCTTCTGACCAATAATCCCATGTCTATCTCAGAGTAATTCATTTGGCATCACCTTGAACATCACTCAATCAGTAAGAAAGATGCTCATATCTTGTCCAGTGGTTTACAAAGTGTGTTCTGGGGCACCCAAGAGTGTAGAGTTGGCTAAATGCCAAGGAGACCCTCTCACTTTGAGACTTTAAGTAGAGCAGTCCCTTTTTATCTGTCATAAACATGCAAATTCTGCATGAGATTTCAGCTGATTAAGAGATTTAAACTGCTATAAAATGAAACACCCTCTGATACCCAAATATGATCAAACCCTTTCATTTTATGGGTAGTGAAATTGTCCTAGTTATATAAATTTACTTTACTTGTCCCTTGGGGATCGAATATCATAACCAAGACCTGGCTTAAATGTAACTGCAAGCCCAATTGTCTTTCCATGATATAATCCATTCATTAATTTATTCAGTCATTCAACACACATTTACGTTTACACCTCAATGTAGGTGCTGGGAATATAGAGATGAACCAGAAAGGCAAGCTTGCTGCACTCTTAAAACAGCCAATAAACAAATAATTAAACCAGACAATTTTGACTATTAAACTAAGAAAAATCAGAACACATTTTGGTGGCAGCAATGTTGTGGTAGGTGTTCCAGGAAGCTCCTCAGAGGGGATTAGCTGCAAACGAGCACGGACATAACCTAGTGGACCTTTCTCAGTGAAAAAATATTTGCTTCCTTCTAGAATAGTATGGTGAAGGCCCCAAACTCCTACTCATCCCATTTCCTCTCCCTGTCTGGGTCTGGGAAAACCTTGCTGGCAGACTGGCTCTCAGGAGCCCATGCTGATCAAAGTGGCACGTGCATTTTATTGCTTGGTAAGCCCAGGATCTGACTGTGATGAACCCCATTGACATATATGTTTTATTGCTTCATAATCCCAGGCTTGGATTTTTATCAGCCTCGCTGCCCAGTTTCCATTTATTATGCTCCAACTTCTGCTAGACTCTATCATATGAGTTGATGGGAAGTTTATGCTCAGGTGGAACGACAGCAAATTAAACTGGAAAACATACACATATGTGGACACACAGAACAAAGAACTACTTCATGACTCAGGGTGGCTCTGGGTGCAGCTGGAACTAGGGAGCCTTTGACTATGCTTTCCAGTAGTGGTGATGGTACTAATAAGGGTCTTAGAGAGGTTATGGAAGGGGACCACTCCTAGGAACTGCAGTCTTGGAAGGCTGCTGGTGACGCTACTTTGGGGACCTTGAAGCAAGCATTTTTAGGGAAACAAGAAACGTAGCTAATTCTGTAGCTTCTGAGATCAAATTGCACACAAGTCTGACAGTTTCTTTTATTGTGTCGTCAACTAAATTAGGTTTGGTAATCCCTGTATGCCTGTCTGCTGAAATTCAGTTTAACTCATTTCCCAAGAATATGATACTATAACTCAGGAAGCAATCATTAAGCACTTACTATGTACACAGTCGCCTGATGAAAAGAGAGGAAAAGGAAAAGATACGATTCCCACTGTCAAAATGTCCCTGGAAGACATGCCATCACTGAGTTAAAATGGTTCTGGTGTGCAGCTGTTGGAGAGGGCTTGTTGGTGGAGAATGCATCCACTGAAAGGTGCACAGAGTGGAGGTCATACCCTTGCCCTTCATCTCCACAGACCCTACTCCAGCCCCATCCTGCCACCACTCTGGAGCCCCTGCCTTAGCAAACCCTCTCTGATGCTCCCATCTGATGCAGTCTCTGAACACTGGTTATACTTTAACTATATGTCTCTGCATTCCGTGTTCAACTCTAAGTGAACAAAACTGAACTTGAGTTATCTGAAACCTAAAATTCTTCATATACAGAATTCTTGTTCTTCAGGCACACTTGGATCCAGAAGCACAAACAATGCCATTCCTGCTCTGCCTTTTATATTCTGTTGCCTTTACTTTTAGGAAAGCTCTTTTCTATGGATGGACTTGTTAGTTTCAGGTTGATATCTCCCCAGACCAGCAACTTCAGGAGAAAGAAAGTTTCTATTCTTATAGTGTGCCAGCAAGATGCTGGGATTGAATCTCATTGGACCTATTTGAGTCACAAGCTCATTCTTGAAGCAATCACTGTGTGTGGACAGAGGAATGGAATACTTTGATTGGCCAAACCTATGTTGGAGGCTGGAGAGTGGGGTCAATCATTCCCATGCCACATAGTGTCATAGTGAGTGACAGTTGTTTCTGCAAAGTAAAACTCAGGTGCTGTTACCCAAAGAAGGAGAAATAGTTTCTGGAAGTGCAAAAATATTCAGTGCTCTCTCACTGTCTAATGACATGTTTCACATCCCACCGTGTGTTATAGTTATTTCTGCTTATCTTCCCTCCCAGATAAAAGCTTCCTAAGGCCAGAGCAGACATCTGTTTCGATGTCTCCTGCTTGACCCTGGGGAGTTCCTTTCACACCGCAGGTGCTCAATAAACACAGCTTTAATGGAATAATATATATCCAAGCTCTTCTTTTACTTTGCTTGGTGTAATTACTTTAAGAATCCCTGTGTGGAAGGAAATGCTCATTTCAGCTCTCCTTTCCAACAAATACATCTTCATGTAAAAAGCAAAGCCTTTAGAGCTTTGTATAGTTCCTGGGGTTTATGGTTAACAAATAAAGTTGAACAAAATTAATGAATGTGTCAAAATTTCTGAGGCTTTGATGACTCAGACTCATTGGGTAAATGTTTCCATTGAATGAAGCAGATTTATCTTTCCATTGTTCATAACTGTAGGTCATTTAATAGATGAGGCAGGCTGAGGCTTCTGTGAAGACAGAATACTGAAGAGGAAGTTCAGGAGAATAGAAAAGGTTTTCCAGGCATCTGGAAAGTTTGGGGCTAAAAGTGTTTAATTAAAAATAAGGTGTAGGATTCAAGAAAGTTTTTCTAATTGAGATTTGGACTTATCTTAGAATAGCCAATGTCAGATGAAAGGATCCAGTCTAGGTAAGGTGATTTGTTTCCTTAGAGGGACTCCCAGTGGGTAGAAGAGAAGCCCGATCCTGTTTCAGAATAGCTCCTGAATTCAAGCAGTAGCATAACTACATAGGAATTATTTGAGGAGTTTGCAAAAGTCCATATTTCTGGGCCCGCTCTCAAGATTCTGATTCAATATGTTTGTGGGGTAGGATGCAGAAGTCTGGATTTGAAAGGCACCCTGGTGAAACCAGATGTGAGAGGCTCTGGATGTGAGCTTCTGCTAACTTGCTCCAGCATACAGGTGGTGGTTAAGAGCTGAGTGTCTGGAATTGGCCGGATCTGGGTGAGAATCCCAGCTTTGTCCCTTACTGGCTGAAAAACCCTTGGTAGCTAGCTACTTAAATTCTCAGACACTTTGAGAGGAGGTCATGTGTGTACAACATGTAGCAGAGTGCCTGACGTAGCACAGATCACCAGTGGTTACTAAATACTGCTAGCATTGTTCTACCACAGATGCAGGAGCTGCAGGTGTGTCCTGCTTTACGCAAACCACTAAAAGAAAGTAACAATCCCATATTAATAATAATGATAATAATAACAAGAATTTAGAGTGTTGCTAGACACAGTTTTAAGTGCTTTTCATCATTAGCCCAATTTATGCTTACAACAATCCTATGAGGTAGAGACTATTATTATTCCCACTACAGAGATGAGGAAATTGAGGCATATAGAGGTTAATTAACTCCTTCCTTTCCAGACAACTTCTTCATAGGAGCCATATGGGTGGCAAGAAAACCTCTCTGCTCATGGAGAATGTCATTTGATTTAGCAGAGTTGGGTGGGAGCATAGTTCTCGGGGGTCAGACTTGCAGTGTGAAATAAATCCAATGTAACTTCCTGTGTAGGCAGGCATTTCTGGCATGGCTCTCAGCCTCTCAAATCTTTGGGTGTGTCTTTTTTGAAGAGGCTTCATTATTTTACGCATTCAGACCTAGGTAGCTGGTGACTTTTAAAACTGTACTTTCCTAGGGTTTTGTTACCTAAATTGGCCAAGTGGAGTTTTCTGCCTTTCTCTCTCAATTCCCACATAAGTCACTGCTTGCAGAGTCCTTTCCTGAGATTCCCAGGAATGTCATCTGACCCTGAAGCAGTGGCCCCAGCTCAGCAGTAGGCATCCAGGCTGGTTTTCAGGTTTGGGTTGGTCCTGGGTCTGTTTAACGCAGGGAATGAAGCCTGATGCTGATGCCTCCCTTGACCAAGGGGAGCCATGCATCAAAGCCTTCTTGCAATGGCAGCACAAGGGTTGCAGAGGCAACCTGGATGCCCGTGCTAGTGCCTGAGAGAAAGGCATTTGCTTCCTGTGGAAATCAATTACCAGGGCCCATCTAATGTGCTGCTTGTCTCTCCTCCAGTGTGGTGGTCGGTGGGCTGCTGGGTCTGCATTGATTGCTATTCACATGCAGTTGGTCTTGCTGCTCTTTCTTGGCCCATGCAGCAGGATTTGGGAAGGCAAAGGCAGGTTCCCAGGACCTAGACCAAAGGGTGGTGTCTCCTCTCTCCTGCCTCCCACTCCCTGTCCCCTCCCTAAGTACAGAGACTCCTGTTGTATCTGAAATTCCACCATTGCTGTCTCATCCCTTTGGTCTTGAAGACCATCTTTGATTTTATGTTATTTTTCTTCCCCTTCTCTATTATTTATTAGGTTTCTTTTAAATCTCAGCAAAGATTACATGCTCGTTGTTACAAGACAAACAATTCAAAGGCATTTAAAGAAGTCAATAATTTCTTCCCTCACTGCTTCTAACTTTTCCTCCAACCCCTGAGAAAAGCAATGCTAATTATGTTCTATATCTTGCCACAATTTTTTTTATGCCCTTAAACGTGCATAAATACGTATACATATTTGTAGATTTTTTCTTTTTGCTAAATTTAGATCATATTATTGTGTATACTATGTATACTACCCACAGGTTGCTTTTTTTTCCCTGCTTCTCACACCAGAAATTCCTTCATATATATATATATATATGATTAGATGAACTCAATCCTTTAAATGGCTATATAATATTTCACAGTTTGGATTTACATCATGACTTTAACCATTCTTACTGATTGACATTTGGGGTGTGTCAGAGTGTTTGTATATGCATGCTTGACACTTCAAACAGAACATTGTTGCTCACGGTTCTGTACTGTTACATTTATTTCTGTAACACAGATGACCATAAATTGAGACTGCTACATTGCAGGGTATATGTACTTTTATTACAATAGCTATTGCCAGATTAATTCCCAAAGAATGATTAAAGTCTTCCCACAGGAATATGGGAATGCCTGTCTCCCCATACACACTTTAACACTGGATATTAGCAATCTTTTCTTATTTTTGTTACTCTGATTAATGAAAAGTGGTATCGTGCTGCTGTTTTGTGATGCATTTCTCTGAGTAATAATGAATTTGTAAATCTTTTTGTATATTTAATTGTACTTTGCCTTCAATACATTTTAATAAAATACATTTTTGTCTCTTAACATGCAGCTATTTTTGAAAGGGGTAACACGTTAATGCCTTGGTCACGTTTACTTGTGAGCTCAGAGTGAGACCTAACAAGAGTAGTACTTGCCATCGGAGTCAGGAGTAGTGAAAGAACCATTCCTTATTTTAAAATTTGTTAGAGACTTGGATCGTATCGATGTCAAAATGCTGGTTGTAACATCATGCTATAGTTTTGCAAGATGTTAAAACTGAAAGAAACAGGGTAAAGGACACATAGGATCTCTCTATTACTTCTTAGAACTGCATGTAAATCTATGATTACCTCAGAATAAAAAGTTTAATTAAAAAATTTGTTAGGAGCCATCTCTGTCTGTTCTAGTGATATTTGCTATCACTTTAAGGATTGTGGTTTTTGGTTTTTTTTTTCCTTTTTTTTTGTCTTTTTTCGTGACCGGCATTGGATCACAACCCTCAGTGTTGCGCCCGTACGGGACCGGGCCGGCAATGTGATTGCAACCCTCGGTGTCACTCCCGCACCTTGCTAAGCCAGTGAGCAGCCGGTCTGTATGTGGGATCCGAACCCTCGGTGGGAGCGCCGCCGCGCTTCCCAAGCGGCGCACTGTAGCAGTGCGCCACCGGGCGGCCCCAGGATTGTGTTTTTAATGCCAACTTAGAGAGGTTATTCAAGTTCAAAGTTTGGATAGAACCTTCCTGGCACTGGCCTGCATTTGGTGAGCTACAACATGGTGGGTGATATAGTTATTATGGAGTAGCCGTCTAGATTTTTCTTTAGTTAAAGAAATGAGGGCCGGCCCTGTGGCTCGCTCGGGAGAGTACAGCGCTGGGAGTGCAGCGGTGCTCCCGCCACGGGTTCGGATCCTATATAGGGATGGCCAGTGGGCTCACTGGCTGAGTACGGTGTGGGCGACACCAAGCCAAGGGTTGCGATCCCCTTACCGGTCACACACACACACAAATAAAGAGATGAAGGGAAAGTAGTTTTGAATATAATCCTGTCACTTGAACGTTTCCTTCTCAGAAGTCCTCTCAACAACTGCATGACTTGGAAAGCTCTTTAATTTGAATTGATCTTTAATACGTGCTCAATAGATCATGATTTGAAGAAAAGTTCACTCGTGGAAGAGAGATTTACACCATGCCCAGAATGTGCCAAGCCCTGTTTAAGAACTCACGATGCAGTGCTGACCAAAACAGCTCTCACGGAACTTACGTTCATGTGGGGAAGGACTGATCAATGTACAAGCTGGTTAAAATTAAATAGGCTCGTTTCAGATAGAGATACATTCTATGAAAGAAAAGATGAGATAGATCACTATGAAGGTGGTAGGTTAGTACTGGATGGGGATTCTGAAGCTATGGCATTGAGCTAGGACCTGAATAATGAGAAAAGTGGGTAGAATATTCTGGGTTAGAGAACAGCATATGATACAACATGTCAGAAGTTGGTGGCCATCAACTTTCTACCTCAGTGATTTGAATAAATAATTTTTCTCTGTAGGAGAGAAGTTCATCTCCTCTAAGCACCAGGAGGAAACAGTTTGGAGAATGGCTTCTTGGAGTCAGAAGAATTGATTATAAATCCCAGTTTGCAGTTCCCTAGAGGTGATCTGTGGACAATTCAACTTTTCTGAACAGGCTAAAGAAATGCAGTTTAGACAATCAACCTGGAGTTTTAGAACAGTACCTGGTGCATAGTAAGCACTCAGTTAACAGTGGCAGTTATTTATTTCCCGTCCTTTTGATATCACTTTCCTTTTGAAGTCATGGTAAAAATAAGGAGATGGCAACTCATTTTTGAGAGTGAGTTGGGCTAACTCTGTATTTGCCAAAAATTTATTTTATCTTATTTGTTCAATCAGAAAAGAATATCTTTGTCCATGAGTTTATTCCAACGTACACACCTTTTCTTTTTCACTCAGGCTACAATCGAATGTTCTTTCCCATCCTGAACACGTGCAGTAGAATTTTGAGTGCAGCTATACCTTATCTTTATTCTCAGAAAAAGCCATCATGAGAGAATCAGCCTTTTGGGATATAAAGAGTCCTGATTCAGCATTTAGTTATCCATACTAGCACTTTGGCTTCTGCAAATAAGTTTTAGAGCCCTCTTTTAATGACTGTGTGCTGTGGTATCTTGTGTAAATATCCTCCCAGACAACAGGACTTAAATGTCTGCCTTCCTGAGCCTCAAAAGGCTGAGCAGGCATGCTGCAGAAAAATTACCAGCCAAGAGCCAGGGTGTTGACCTCATGAGCACAGTTTTAGGTAGCTGACTTGATATCAGAGCAGTGACTCAGCGTGTCTATCTGTGAAGTGCAGGAATGACACAATTTTAAGAGATGTTTCCGCTTTATCCTTCATTCACTTATTTATCCACTGAGCATTCATGAAATGACTAATGTATGCTATGTCTTTTGCTAAGTGCTAGGCACATAATAGTGGTAGTAGAAATAGAAGCAGCAATCAGTAGTAAAAATAGCTACTTTTTTTTTCTTAAGTTGAGCACCATGGCCCAGGTACTCTGCAGGGCACTTTATGGCTATTAGTTCATAATCTGTTGAAAACCTTATGTTTGCAGCAGTCAGTTATTTTTTCTGGGGGATATTATTATTATTATTATTATTATTATTTGCTTATTGGGAAAGGGAGGAAATGAAAAATTCAAGAAGGACTGCTGGACCGACAGATTAAATGAAATGCCGCAGTGAGAGATTTGGTGATGTGACACCCCTTTTTCTGGAAGAAGAAAGTGCAACTCACAGCTGACGATGTAAGCCTAGTTCAGAGACAGGATGATAACGATGCGGTTATTGCTTAGTAAAGAAGTTATGTTAACAACAGAGATTTGAATTCCTTACGTAAAACTATGACCGCCTTGCTCTGGGAGAAGCAAATGTTGGTTTTAATGAGGGTGCATGCTTCTCAGGGAATTAGGGAGAAATTCTGCTGGAGATGGGAAGACTGAATTGGGATTGGGGCACCCACAACATTTCTTTGGATCCTATATCCTCTTTCGTAATTTGGAGCTAGCAAGTTCAGCGGTTGGGAGCCTTGAGTTGACCTTAATGGGTGATGGGGCTCCAAAGTGTGCTCAGTACAAGAAGGTGGAAACACCGAGATGGGTGTTTTATTTCCTCCTTTTTGGAGGTTTGTGGCTTTCCAGGAGAGGAGGGTAGGGGAACTGAGCTGGCAGGCTTAGCTCCAGAGTCCCCCGAAAGAGAGTACCATGGATCAAGGAGTGATAACGGAAGGTAGGGAGAGGGACATGTTCTTGGGACACCATCTCTCTGAAGGCTCACACCCAGGGGGCTTCCACACTTAGTACAAATCTAGGGAACAGTTGAATTAAACTAAGTCACAGCTTGTGGGCATCTTCCATTGAACTGCTGTATAAAGTGTACATAACCTTTCATTCATTCACCGACTGTGGTTCAGAGCCCCTACCATGGTTCAAACACCATGTTATGTGTTGGGTATGGTGGCACATACAACCGGACATGGTTCTTGGCATCATGAAACTAACATTTTAGTGAAGGGAACAGAGAATAAGCAAACATATCAAGAAATACGAGAATAACTGATAGTGACAAATTCCAGGAAGGTAAGGAAGCAAGCGATGGCTTTAGATAAGGTGTTCATGGGAGGCTTTGTGAAGAGGAATCATTTGGGCTGAGATGTGACAGATGAGAAGAAGCCAGCGTGCACAGGACAAGGGCAGAGGAACAGGAGGCAAGGTGCTGAGGATGGAAAGCTCTTCAGCTTCGGAGCAGTGATTCTCACTGGAATGCCCCCGGGAGCTTTGGAATTTACTGATGCCTGATTTCTAACCCCAAGAGACTGATCATATTGGTCTGGGCTTGGCCTGGGCACTGATGTATTTTAAAAGCTCCCCAGGTGACTCTAAAGGGCAGCCAGGGTTGGGGACTACAGCCTCAGAGGAAGAGAAAGGAGATTACTGTGGCTGGAACTTAGAGAGGGCAGAAAAGAGATCCCCAGAGAGACAAAGGACAGACTCTACATCATAGATCAGGGCCTTGGAGGACATTATGAGGAGTTCTACTTTTATTTTATTCAGTACAATAGATTTATTTATTTCCACTGGAGCAGCATGTATGCTAGTGTGGGGTGTGTGTCCATGTGTGTGTCCATGTGTGTCTTTGTGTGTGTGTCTGTGTGTGTGTGTGTGTGTGTGTGTGTGTGTGTGTGTGTGTGTTGACTGCTTTTATTTTATTCAGTACAATAGATTTATTTATTTCCACTGGAGCAGCATGTATGCTAGTGTGGGGTGTGTGTCCGTGTGTGTGTCCATGTGTGTCTTTGTGTGTGTGTCTGTGTGTGTGTGTTTGTGTGTGTGTGTGTGTGTGTGTGTGTGTTGACTGGGGAAGACTGAAAACCAGAAAATAAATGAGAGAAGGATAGCAACTGCTCTCTGACCATCCTGCCGGGCAGAATGAAGGGGTGACAGCTTTCCCTGGGCGGGTATTGCCCCTGGAGGTATGAAAACTTTCGCTCACTGAAGCCAGGACAACTCCTGAAGCTTAAATGACAGACTGGGTTTCTCCCCACTTAATAGGTTAATAACATTGGATGAAATTGGCCCTTCCAGGTTACCAGGAGCTTACAGAGGATGACTGGAGGTAAAAGTATGGGAATTTATTCCCCAGAGAGCAGAATGAACAGGGGCCCCTTGAATTTTCAGAGGGATGTTTCTCATTGGGAAGCCACATGGTCCCTTGCCACACAAGGTGCAGTCCACTGTCCACAGCCCTGCATCACTGGAGCTGGTTAGACACACTGGGTCATGTGTCCCACCCACAGCTGCTGACTCAGACCTGTTGAGTTCCCACTGACAGGTGCACCAGGTGACTGCTATGTACTTTGAAGCTTGGGAAGCTCTTCATTACCTTTTCCTTGTTTTTAGGCTCTGCTCGGCCAACCCAGGCCTTGCTTCCCCTAATGCTGAGAAACTTCCAGAATAAGAGATGGGTTAGTAATCCCTGTATGAGCGTGTGTGTGTGTGTGTGTGTGTGTGTGTGTGTGTGACAGAGAGAGACAGAGAGAGAGAACAGCCATCATTCTTTTCCTCGGGTACTTTTTAGTTATCATGTCTCCTTCATGATTTTGTCTCATTTTTCTTTTTACTGTCTTTGGCTCCCTTCTTCTCCCTTCCTTATACCACTGTGTCCACAGGCCATGAACCAATGATGCAAATTCAGCTGGTACTCCTCCCTGACTTATTCCAGATCTTGTAACTTCTTTTCTGTCTCTGTGATTTCTCTTACTGGCTTCAGGGGAGGCCTCAACTTCTCCAGCTCCTCTATGTTTTTCCTGCCCTATTTTTAGTTACCTTCTCTCACCCATTGGCCCAGTCCCTCTAACTTCCATCTCCAGCAAATTAAACTTTCTCTGTCCTTTTCGTAAGTCTATTTATTTATTTATTTTTTTCATTTTACCTGTTTATGGGGTACATTTTGTTGTTTCAATACATGCATATACTGTATAATGATCTGGTCAGATGGGTTAACATATCTGTCACCTAAACATTTATCATTTCTTTCTGGTTTTATAACATTCACAATCCTCTTTTCAGGCTATTTTGAAATACACAACGCAATATTTCTGTCCTTCTTTTTGTAGGTGCAGATATAGGACTTTGCAGAGCCCTTCTATGCCTACATTCCCAGTCAGTTCCCCAGTAGTCAAACGCAGGCTGGCTCCTGCCCACTCTGTAGATGAGAATATTGAGTCTGGAGGAGGTCAAGCCACTTGCTCAAGGTCACACAGTAGTAAATAGGGGCCTGGGACCAAACCAAGATCCGCTGGACTCTAAAGCTTGTGCTCTTAATAATGAAGAAATACTGCTCTGCATGAACAATTGTATTGATTTTCCTACGGGATGTGCTCTTTCCTTCTTCTGAGCCTCTCCATAGCAGTCTGTACATGTGATGGGATAATATTTATAAGATATTAACCATTGGTTCTCTCCATATGTCTTTCCTCCTCCACCTTACTTATCAAAATTCAGAGAAAGAGAGAGAGAGAGTGCTTTACTAGTGTGCTTAATGGTTTGGGATGGCAAACCAAAATAGTCTTTGGCTTTTGTGCTTGAAAAGCCTGAACTCTTGGCAGGGGTGGGGAGCTTAGAGGGCTGGGTCTATGACCAGGGTCTGCAGAACGGCTGATGTGCTGTGCCCTGTGCTGGATCTAGGAAAGGAGAGGAGACAATGAGAGAGAAGTTGACATAGGTCAGAGGCAGCGCCTGCACCTTAATCCTCAGTAGATCGATCATCAGTTTGGAGGACCAGAGACCTCAGGAAAGGCTGGCAGTCTGTCTTTGTAGTTGGGACCAGAGAGAGCTTTTTCAGGATTCCTATTGCTCCTTGGTGAACAGTCATAATAAAGAAGGAGCCATTGGATATGAACTATAATGTGAGGTTTCTTAGCAGCAGCCTCCATAGACTGACAACCCAGGGCTCAGCCAGATGATGGATGAACCAGGAGATACTTGCCCGGTCGGGAATCTTAAGTAGCCGATTGCTCCAGACTCTCAGCCCGTGCCTTGACACCCAGAATGTAGACATAACTCAGGAACAAGATTAAAAATGGAAACTCAAGATAGAATTTCAGTTTGTAAGTGAGGGATTCTATTTTTTTGCACCCAAGTTTGAGGGTGAGAGTGGTGGCCATCACCAATCTTCTCTAGAGCCTGGTGCTGTCTGTCCCCGGCCTCATGTCTGGCCAAGCTCTGGGATCTGGTCTGCAGCTCCTCCAAGCTCTGCCCCCTGGGCTCAGCTCTTTGGAAAACAACTCAGGGTCTCTCTGGAGGCCCCCTCCCCCATCTCACTCCAGGGCCCTGCCAGGGAAGGTGGGGCTTCCTTCAATGCCCCTGCATAATTGGGACGATGCGCAGGGAAATTAAAACGGTCATTAATCACCGTGGAGCCAAAGGCAGCTCTCCAGGACCTATTCTTCATGATGATTAATGGTGAGAAGCTCCTCCCCTCTCCCCAATTCATTTTCCTGCCAGTGTTCACTCACTCTCCCTCACTGTGTCCTCTCTGTCCCTGTCCAAGGGAACCAGGGTCTCCAGGAGCCAGTGACTCAGTGTCAAGTCTTTCCTGGCTGTCTTTGCTGCCACCAGGCTTAGAGTAGAAATATGCTCCCTGGACCAGAGTGAGGCTGCCTGAATGTTAATGTCTCTCTCCCTCTTTTATTATTAGCTGCACTACTCTACTGAGTATTGCTGTGGCTCGTTAATACTCTTGCAGCTCTTAATCATCAGGAAGGTCTGGGGACAGATCCAAAGGATCCCATAGCTCTTTGCTAATACTATGATGATGATGATGACGACGACAATGCTAATGATGATGAACTCGGTCCTGATGATGAACAAGTACTGGGTGCCAGTGCCAACTACTTTATAGATGAAATGGATTCTTTTATGCAAACACTACAATGATCCTGAGAGGTGCACATGATTAGCCTCATTTTACAGAGGAGAAAGCACATTTACAGGGGGAGACTAACCTGCCCAAAGTCACAAAGCTAGAAAATGGCAAAGGAGGGATTCAAACCCAGTCCCATTTGATGCCAAAGCCTGTGCTCCTCTGAGGACCTGAACAGCTGGACACAGCAACTGTCTTTTCTTGGGATCAGGAGGAGCAGCATGCCCCTCCCTGTCTCTCCTTTCTCTGACCTGCAGACGGGGCTGCCCTTCCCTGGCAGGATGTGCCAAGTTCAGGTCATGCTTGAACGGCCTCTTCTCCTTTCGTTTGCTCATTAGCCTCCCATCCTGCTTGCCGCTGCTTAAAATAAGCCGCTTCTTCTGCCCACTGGTGCCTTCAGTCCAGAGTCTCGCTGTGACCAGCCTCCAATCAGGAGGCTCTTGGCTTTCCTGGAGATAACTATATCCTGGGGGATTCGAGTGAATTTATGAGGAGAGAGCAGATGTTATAAACTTAAACATGCTGAAGTACTTTTCCGGGGCTGGCATAAATGAAGGAACATACCCAGCCAAATACAAAATCTTAGAGAGGGCTGGAAAGTGCTGGAAGAACAGGTTGGGATCGTGGTTCTGTGGCTGACTCACTGGTGACCTTGGACAAGTCGCTGATTCTGGGCCAGTTTCTTTAGTAAAATTAGAGAGTGGAAATAGGTTTTGAAAATTTAAAAGTAGTGCTAAGGATCAGGGGTGGGGCAAAATTTGCACAAGAGAAAAGATGCTGGGAGGGGAGAATTCAGAAGGAAGAGGCAATGCTTTGGCATCCTCTGGCCTTCTTTAGGATGCCCCTTGCAGGAGAGGCGAAGTCTCTGAGTCAGCAAGGATGACTCAGGGGTTCTCAGGAGCTTTAGCAGGTGGCTATATAACAATATGAGGATGGAAATATAGTAAGAATTATAAAATCTCAATGATAATAGTAAGGGTATTAAATAACATTCATTAAGCAACGATTATGTGCCAATTTTTACCATAACCCTATGAAATAGCTACTACTGGCATCCTCATTCATAGGTAAGAACACTGAAGTACAGAGTGGTTAGGTCATTTACCCAAGACCACACAGGGAGTGTCTGGCAAAGCTGGATCTTGGACCCATGTCCTCATGGCTCTAGAGCCAGAGCTCTTAGTCACAATACTCAGCTTGGATTCATTATCATAATGTCCTTGATCCAGTATCTGGTTGCCTAGAGGAGTCCTGGTTGCCTGTGTGCATAGGGACTTTCTCCATATGCATAGCCTGCTGCCTCAGTTTACCTGCTTGGAACACCTGTCTGCCCAAGCACCCAGAACGAGCTATGTAATTCTGTGGGGCTCAGTGATAAATGAAAATGCAGGGCCCCCTGTTTAAAAATCATTAAACATTTTAAGATGACTGCAGAGCATTCAACCAAGCACAGAACCCTTCTGTACCCTCCACTGCTCTTTGGGTCTTGCTATAAGTGGTTGGGCCACTCCCTCCCTTCCTGGTCCCCACACCTCTGACCTGTGCTGGTTGCCACTAACTGGTCTTGGTGTTTGCCAGATGCAGAAGAAAGGCTGTCAAATGTCTGCTCCCCATGCAACAATGGAATGAATTACTCTGCCTTCATGCTTGTAACTTTCCCTGGGGTTTGGAGCCCTTTTAGCCAAAGGACTTGGCTTTGCCTGGACAAAGCCTTGACTTCCCATTCCTAACTGACCAGGATGAAATGCTCCAGAATATGAGCAAGTGCTAAAGGCCTCTTCTAATTAGCTGGCTGGTGGCTAACAAGGGATTCCGCTGGGCAGAGCCTTGTGGTGGCTGGTGCGTAATTACCATGGAAACCTTCACGCCACACTCAGTTGCTTCTCCCAGCCCACTTCCCAGGGGAGTAGACGCTGCTCTGCAGAAGCAGCATCTGCGCTATTGACACTGTTTGCAAGAGAAATAAATGGACAATTAGAAGCAAGACAGGCTGAATTGTTGTTGGAGCAAAGTTTTACCTACATCCATCCTGGGGTCTAATTGATGCTGTTGTCCCCACTCGAGAGGAAATCATTGGAAGGTGATGAATTCAGTTTGGATGCATCCCATTCTGCTAAGCTCAAGGACAGGAAAACATGCATAATTAGATGCCAGACTATTTTTTTTGCTTTTTAGAGGCAGCTGCTGGGTTTGTCAGGAGATGTGAAGACATAATTTCTTCATTTTTATACACAAATATGTATTTATTCTATCCACCAGTGGAGTGAAATCCTACCACCACTCCCGAAGTGGAGTACAAAAATTTAACTTCGTAAAATGCAGGATCACATTTTTGAGAAGGTTACTAAATGATAACAGCTGATGGATGAAGTTTGAGAGCTGTGTTAGTCAGGTTAGGCTAGGCTTTGCCATGATAATAAATAGGCCCTAAAATCTCAGTTAGCTTCAGCTTATTTAATAGCTCAGGTAAAGTCCAGTTGTGGTCAGCAGACTTTTTGCATCACGTAACTGTGCTGCCTAAAGCCTAGGCTAGGCTTTGCCATGATAATAAATAGGCCCTAAAATCTCAGTTAGCTTCAGCTTATTTAATAGGTCAGGTAAAGTCCAGTTGTGGTCAGCAGACTTTTTGCATCACGTAACTGTGCTGCCTAAAGCACGTGGCCTTCATGTTGCATCAGGAGGGGAGAGAAGGGTAAAGCAAGTACCACACTGATCCTAAATGGCCACGGTCCAGAAGGGACACACGTAGTTTCTATACAGAGTGCATTGGCCATGTGGCCCCCACTGACCCACAAGTGAAGCTGGGAAATACAGGGAGAGTATGGAATTTTGGTAGCAGTCTTCGTGCCTTTCAGAGGAACCGATTGTTTTATATCTGTATTTGTATCTTCATGTGCACTGACTCATGAGTCCTTACTAAGTGCCAGGTACCAGGAGGGTGGGGAAAACACAATAGGTGTGGGAGGAAACAGACAAACAAGCCCACACACAATCAGTGAGAAAAGACCAGACAGCAATAGACACTGCAAACAAATAGAACAGATTGACAGTGTCTGGGGAGTGCCAAGTTAAATCTGGTAGTCAGAAAGGCCACCCTGGAGGAAAGGTGGCTTTTAAGCTGAGATCTGAATGGCAGGAAAGATCCAGCTATGATCCGGGGGAAAAGGCACCAACAAGGGACTGGTGTGGTTGGAATGAATGAGAGAGAGTGTAAACGAGGCTGAGTGATTTTGTGCATGCATGTGTGCATGCTGGGTTATGAGATAAATACAAGTCTTACCATGGGGTTGTGATCAAAATGTATAAACACTACCATAACAAATATATTTTGCTTTGTAATCCAGCGTGTGCATGCACACACACACACACACACGAAACAAAAGCTTGGTTGTTAAACACTTACTCTTACTATGTGTGATGAATGCTCTCTGACTTGCTCCATTCCTGAATCAGTTAGGACAGGGGAGACTGTGCTGCAGTAACAAGTACCCCTCAGAGATCAGTGGCTCTTCACCATGTGAGCTTATTTCTCGCTCATGCCACAGTTTCGGCATGCGTAGGAAGAGTCGGCAGGGGGTTAGCTTGTTGAAATAACTCAGGGACTGGAGGCCAACGGGGCTTCACCTTGACACCTGCTTCCAGGATCGCTTCAGCAGGAGAAGAACTTGATGAATCCCATACAGGTTCTTTGAAAGTTTCTCCTTGGGAGCCACTTCACTTGCCAATGCAGGTCATCTGGCCACACCTCCTTTAAAGGGGCTGGGGAATGTGATTATTCCATGACACCAGACATAAGTTGGTGGCCAGACGTAAGTTGATGACAGCATTAATGACTAACATCTTTCCATTCCATTCTATTTTATGACACGCTAGGTGTGTGGGAAAACACCTTGTTAGGCCTGAGGCTAGGCACTGCCAGAAGAAGGATGAACGACACTCAGTTTTGTCCTCCCAGAACTCATGAACAACAGAAGATACACCAGTCACTTTGAGCTTGGTTGCTTCAAGCCATAGATGATGGAGCCATAAGAGTGGTGGTGATGGAAGACTGAGAGTTTAGCAGGAGGAGGAGGGGAGCCCCCCATACCATGCAGGGATGAGTGTGCTGTCCTTTGGCCAGTGGGGAATAAGTCCACGGCAATGATGTCACCCACCTTGTGATCATCTCTCTTTATGCTCTGATGTCACTCCCCTTAATAAAATGATTGTCATCCCTGCTACATGTTGGAATAATTTGGGGAGCTTTTAAAAAATACTTATGCCCAGGCCCACCCCAAAATAATTAAATCAGAATCTCACTGGGTGGGGCCTGAGATTTATTATTTTTTATAAAGTTCCCCAAGTGATCCTAAAGCAACTGATGACTTGCATCACAGATTTTAATAACAATCATGCCAGCATGATGCATTTAAAGAAATGATCATAAATGTAGCACTTTGGGGGAATGTGAATAAAGAGACTGACCATTCCCTGAATCCATGAGGCCTTATTTTGCCCTGCTCTGTTTCCAGGATTCACACCTAGTGTTATACCAAAGAATAGCAATCGTGTCCCCTCCCTTGAATGCCTTTTCCGTCATCCTGGTTGGTGTTTGCTGTTTCCCCACTCACACTTTTGGAGCTAGGATTGTGTCCAGTGCTCTCCGAGCCAGACTCCCTGGGCTTCTCCTTCAGACAACTAGCAAGAGAATTAAGCAGAAAAGCAGACAGCAGTAATGAGAGCATAGGACTGGTGGCGGGGGACATCCACAGGGTTGAGAGAAGGGGGAAGGAGTCCAGAAAGGCCTCACAAAAGAAAAGGCCTCACACTAGAAGTTTGAAGAGTGAAGGATAAATTCATTCACTCATTCATTCATTCACTCATTCATCCATTCGTTCACTGACTGGTGCCTGCTAAGCAAAGCCACCTTTGCCCTCTAGGAGTGTATATCCGAGCAGACAGTGGCACAACAGATCCATGAGCACGAAGCGGAGGAGGACTCAGTGCATATCTTCAGAGATGCACAAAGGAACGTGAAGGCTCTGCAGAGGAAAAAGTAAAAAGTAAAAAGGAAACTCTGTGTGAGCCAGAGGTATCCAAGAAAGCCTGTGGTAGAAGTGGAATTTGACCTGAACCTTAGAAAATGAGTATCAATATTAATGTTATGTTAGTGTTAACATTAAGGTTGTATTAGAGATATTTTATCACACGGGCATGCATATTTGCAGTAGAAAATGTAGAAGACATAGAGAAGCAAAATAAACAAATGAAAATTGCCCAAGAACTATTAATATTTTGACATTTCTATATCTACCTTCTTACATATCTATCTAGAAAATATACCCACACTATGGAGATCATTACATGATCTCCTTTTTATTTTATAATATAGTAATCAATTCTGTATCAATAAATGCACATCACATTATCATTTCAAACAGGTGAATCATATTCCATTGTATGAATATGCTTTACTTTCATTAATCAATTCTTTCTTGTTGTTTATTTAAATTGCTCACAATTTTTTTGTCATTGTAAACGCTGTTGTGATTAAGATTTCCGTCCATGAATCTTTGTGCACTTGTGCAGTTGTTTCCTTAGGAAAAATCGAGTGTGTTTTCAATAGTAGGGATGTGAGTTTTAAAGTGAAGCATGCTCTTGACAAAAGAGTCAGGAAAAGCAAATGCATAGGATTGGGGGGCACAAGGCTGACCTGAGAAGACACAACTAGGGAAGAGGAAGACAACCGACAGTTCCCGCAGCTCTGCCGTGTCAGGCAGAGTGCTGTAAGTTTTTACCTGCAGCGAATTGTGCCATCTTCTTAAGAACCATTGGAAGAGGATTTGGCTATTCCCATTTTACTGATGAGGAAACTGAAGCCCAGAGAGGTTAAGTCACCTGCCCAGAGTTACACAGTAAGTAGCTGAGTCAAGAGTGGCTCTTAGTTCATTGGGCTCCAAAGCTCAGGCTCGCTTCACTCCATTGTGAATGCAGCAAGTGGGTTTCAAGGTTATCACATTGGTCACTTAGTACTAATGGCCTGCTGTTTGCCTGGACTTCACTCTTAGGGAGACCCGTCTTCATGCTGGCTCGGATGGCAGCGCAGACCCACGAGCCTTTACTCCCTTCTCATCAAGCTGGGTGACATCAGCAAAACTTCTTGCTCGGAAACATACTGTTTTGAACTTGGCAACCTGTAAGCTGGGTTGCCATGGTTACCAGAGAGCCCTGGGGAATGATGAACACAAAGGGTGGGCTTGAAACAAAATCAAGTCCTTCCCCTTCAGCCTCGATTTGAGCTGGTGACAGTCTTTGACAGACCCACATGGGCCCAGGGAACTCCACCCGACAATGGGGTTCCACACACAACAAGGTTGATAAAATACCCCAGGATTTTCAGTGTATACTGACTACTGATATTTATTGGGCATTGTGACAAAGCACTTTATGCGGATTAATTTATTTAATTTTCCCCAAACCCCGCATGATATATACTACTATTATGCCCATTGTACTGCTGAGGACACAGAGACACAGAGAAGCTGAAAGATTGCTCCAGTGTCACCCAGCCAGCAAAGGCAAGAGCCAGTGCTTATAAACAGCGTATTCTGTCTAGAGTCACAATCTTTGTGGCAAGTTACAGCAAACAGCATCTCCAGACATCTGCATGGTGCCTAGCATCTAAAGATTCCAGAAAGGAGTATGAGTTCTTGGAAGGGCCATAAAAGGCTGTAGGCAAGAAAAATATGGGGCATTGGCAGGTATGTCTTAAAACAACGGTCTAGCTAGATAAAGAGAGGGAGCAAAAGGAAGTTTAAATTCAAATGTCTCTAGGCATTCAAGCAATTACGCCTTAAAGTCACTGAAAATCCCTGCAGGGGAAGAAGGATGGCAAAAAGTTGTGAGTGTGTTTGCCTCCTTCTTTTTTAATACTAAGATCCTCAACCAGACCCAAATCCGAATGTCAACAGGGCCAGGTAGTTAACAGATGAGTGAATGAGCTGGGGTAAAATGGGCTACAGTGAGATGGGCTAAGGACTGAGTGAGGGGCCTGAGCATGGGACGGGGGGTGCGCAGCTCTGTCTAAGTGGGTGGCCATGACTCTTCCACCCAGCGGTCCCCAGAAATGATTATTTTAGAAGCTGGGGATCTGGATGCTTCTTGAAATCTCCTGATTTTTATTTTATTTTAGTATTTTTTTTTGTCTTAAAGTCTCCTTGTTAAATCTTATTTTCTTTTTAATTGACAAATAATAATTCTGTGTATTTATGGGGTACAATATGATGGTTTGTTCCATGTATACATTGTGGAATGATCAAATCAGGCTAATTAACATATCCATTAACTTGAATACTTACCATTTTTTTTGTGGTGAGAACATTTCAAATCTTCTCTTTTAGCTATTTTAAAATATACAACACATTGTTATTAATTATAGTCACTCTGCTGTGCAATAGATCACCAGAATTTGTTTCTCTGGAATCTCCTGATTTTTAAATGTTAGCTACTTTTCAAGAAAAAGTAAGCTTTAGGCAGGCAAAATAACATGATTCCATGGGCATCAGGAGCTCTTGGCCATCAGGTGGAGATGGTTGTTCTGAACCTTAATTCATGTTTAAACATTCAGTTGGGTAAGGATTGATGGGGGGCCTTCTGTGAGCCAGGTGTGGCATGGGCACTAGGGTTTATACAGGAGAGCAAGCCCCTGCTCATTTAAAACATAGAGTCTAGCATGGTGTTTTTCAGACTGTGGAGCATGATTAATTAGTGCATCTTCAAATCAATTTAGCAGATGGCAATGAGCATTTAAATAAATGTAAAATGAAATAGAATATCATGGAAAATATCAAAGAACATTACATGTAATAAAGGTAGGTACTGATTTGTAGAGCATTTGTTAGTACTGTGGATCTTGGGCAAAAAAAAAAAAAAGAATTGGCTTGTTGAGAGAGATTATTTGGCTGAGAAAAGAAGAGTATCACAATGCTCTACTTCTTTTTTTTTTGAGACCGGCCACACCGCGCTCAGCCAGTGAGCGCTGTGAGTGCACCGGTCATCCCTATATAGGATCCGAACCAACAGCAGGAGCGCTGCTGCGCTCCCAGGGCTGCACTCTCCCGAGTGCACCACGGGCTTGGCCCACAATGCTCTACTTCTATAGAACCCTGGCGAGAGAGGGTTTCAGTGATCTGTTACAGAGTGGTTAAGATCCTGTGTTCTGCCACTTCCTAGCTGTGTGACCTTGGGAAAATTGCTTAACCTCCCTGTGCCTTCATTTTCTAATCTATAAAATAAGGTGGGAGGAGGACTAAATGAGTGAATATATGAAAAATACTTAGAACAGGGCATGGCCCATGAGACGTTCTCAATGGCTCTAACTTCATGCAGTCATGCCTACAGTGGTATTCCTTGAGGACGTGTTTGAGACAGTGTAGTTTCTTTACTTCTTAAGGATAATAAAATCTCCTAAATTACAATGTGTCAGGTTTGATCTTTGTATATCCTAAGTAGTCTGGATTGTCAGTAGTATGGTCCAAAGAAGGATAATAAAATCCCTATGGTTTTCTTGTATGATTGGGAACACACTCCAGGCCCTCCCCGAATGTGAAGCCATCTGTCATCTGTCATCACTGTTGGATTACAGGGGTTTCTAGGTGCCCACACATCCAGGCTCAGCAGAAGCTTTATGAGCTCCATGGCCCATGAGGCATTCTTCCAGGTACGTTTAGACACATGGCCCCTTATCATGCTCCTAACCTTCTGGGAGGAAATACCGTTCTACGTGTTTATAGATAGAGAGACAGTAGTCTGAAAAGACAAAGAGATGTGATCAGGGTCCCCCAAGAGGGGAAGCAGGACACAGCAAAGCCCTGGAGATGTCTGGTGTAAGCCTGGAGCCAGGGGATATGGTACATGAGTGGAGCCACGTGGGACCCCAGTGGCCAAAATTATAGTCTGGAGCCAGGTTCCGAGGTGTTTAATCTTGTGGGCAGTGGGGAGCCAACGAGGCACTTTTTGGCTGTTTCTGCTACGTCTTACTTCTTTTAGTAAGACCAATTCCAACACGGTCAACAGAGTAACTCCTTATTTGATTAACTCTGATTTTTCTGTGTTTGATTAGTCAGTCTCCTCATTCCCCAATGATAAGAGAGTTTACTGAGTTACTTTTGGAAATTCAAATTCTGTTCTCTATTTAGCTGGAAGGATCCGCAGGGAGATAGTTTTGCATAATGTTGTCACAAAACCACTTGGTTATCTTAATTTTCTCATTTCCTCAACTGAATTAAAAACAAAAAAACAAAAAGCAAAAAACTGTAAGAGCCTGGAAGCTGTAAACAGCAGGAAGGTGTATGAATGATGACTACAAAGACGGCTTCCAGTTTGTGAGCGCTAAGCCTGTGTTAGGCTAAGGGCTTGGCCTTTGTTACCTCTTCAATCCTCACCGTGACCCTGGGGGAAGGATTTTTTAAAATTTATTTTTATATTTTTACATTTATCTATATTTTTAATTGTCACATATTGATTGTACATATATGGGATACAGAGTTCTATTTCAATACATGTATACAATGTGTGACAATCAAATAGGGTAATTAGCATATTCATCATCACAAAAATCTATCATTTCTTTGTGATCATTTGAGCTCCTCTCTTCTATCCATTTTAAAACATACAATAAATTATCATTAATTATAGATGCCTAGTGTTACTGTAGACCACTACAACTTACTTTTCCCATCTAGCTGTAATTTTGTCTCCATTAACTAACCTGTCCCTATCCCTCCCCCCACCTCCTTCCCATCCTCTAGTAACCACAGTTCTACTCTCTACCTCAGGGAGCTGTTATTTCCATTTTACAAAAGAAACTAGTCTACAGAGGTGAGGTAATTGACCAAAGGTCACAAGGTTAGTTTGCAGTCAAGGTAGGATTTGGACACAGAGCAATCTGATTCCTGGGCTCTTCCTGCTGGGAGAAAGCACTTTCAGCTTGCATTCAGGAAATCTCAGTTCAAACTCCAGCTCTGCGACTTTGGACAAATTCCTTACCTCTTTTTTTTTTTTCTTTTTTTTTCTCAGTGTGGAAATATGAAAGATCATCAGTCCCATCTTCTCTTTTTCTATCTCCTTCTAATTAAAACAGATCAGATGTATGGCATCTGAGAGAGAGAAAAAGGTTAGACTTTCTGCTTCTAATCCCAGAGTGGGAAATAGTTCTTACTGAGACTGACCGATGGCAAAATGCATGACCAACAGGAAAGAGGGCTGCGGTGGATTAGGTGTGAACTGGTCATGTCTGCTATGAGTACTGGCAGTGCAGTGGTAACAAGGCATTGAACATTTGCTATCCCTGATCTAGGCTTTTTTTCATACAAGTCCACATTACTTTCAAAAGCACAAATAAACACCTACATGTACATGCTGTGGACATACATTATTTTTGCTTGCTTAGAATCCATCTTTCTTCTCCTGGCAAAACAACACAGCCACAACCACCACAACGAAACAAATGATATAAAACCAGAAAAAAGTAATGCACACATGTGCATGCACCCCCCCCACACACACATGCCCTGGCTTTTCTGTGGGAATCGATAACCTTTCCTGCTCCCCAGCCATAATCTCCCCCCACACACATGCCCTGGCTTTTCTGTGGGAATCGATAACCTTTCCTGCTCCCCAGCCATAATCTCACCCCAGTCTCCAGCAAAAGACATGTGACACATGACCAGGTCTGACTAATCAGAGAGCAAAGCGCCCCTCTCCTGGTGCAGTGATTGGTTAAGGGATGCATGCTCGACTCAAACCAGGCCAATGAGGCTCATGCGTGAAATGCTCTCTCCCACGGGGATGGCTTAATTGACGGGATGCAAGCCTATAGTTGATGGCTGTCTGTCACCCGTGGAGGAGCTCTTGCTGCTAATGAAGCCAATGCTGACAGGAGCAGAGTAAAGAGATGGAGGGAGCCACATTCCGAAGAAATTGCTTAAGCATCTGAATCTACTCTAACTAGTCTACCTAGTCTAGAGCTAATCTAAGGTAGTCTAGTCTAGAGCTAGTTTTCCATAGGAAGTTCCAGTTACATGCGCCTCTATATTTGGCATAAGCCAGTGTGAGTTGTGTTTCTGACACTTGGAATAAGTACAATTTATGAAGTACTCTGTTGCAAAAACCTTTGGTGATTTCCCATGCAGTGAGAATGTTTATGCCCCTCTGACCTACCTGCACAAGTTCATATGTTGAAATCCTAACCCCCAAGGAGATGGCATTAGGAAGTGGGGACTTTTGGGAGGTAATCTGGATCATAAGGGTGGAGCCTTCATGAATGGGATTAGTGTCCTTTTAAAAGGGTTCCTAGAGTGCTCACTCCCTTTTGCCATATGAGGATACAGTGAGAAGTCACCAGTCTGCAATCCAGAAGGGGGCCCTCACCAGAACCTGACCATGCCGGCACCCTGATCTTGGACTTCCAGCCTTCAGAATGTAAGCAATAAATTTCATTGTTTGTAAGCCACCCAGTCTATGATACTTAACAATCCATAGCAGCCCGAACCGACTGAGGCATCCCATAGCGCACATGTCCATTTCCATCTCCTGCTGTTCTTTGACACACTCCAGGCTGCATGGACCTTGTGTTCTTTCATATAAACAACTTGCCGTTTCCTCAGCACACTATGCCCTTTCATGCCTCCTGCACCTGCCAGTTTACCCTCCACGCATCAGCAAGGCCGATCTTATCCATTTAACCCATTACTTGCTTAAGACCTCTTAGTAGATCACCATTGTCCATTGGAGAAATTTCACAAACTTCTGTATGGCATATATTGTGTGGTATTCTCTGGACTCTATTTAATAAAAACAGCCAATAGCTAACATTTATTGAGTACATACTGTACATCAGCCACTGTTGTAAACACTTAACCTTTAGTGACAGCACAACAGCCCTGGGAGGAAGGCTGTGCTGAGCACTTTTTAAACTGGGAGAAGGGGCAGGGTTGGGAAACTGAGGCATGAATGGGTCAGCAATTCCCAGGGTCACACGCTCTGGCTCTAATGCCTGAGCTCTTAGCATCAGCGTGCAAGCTCCAACTGTCCAACTTCTTCCTCACTCACGATGCTCCATGGGCACCATTCTTTTTGCTCCTGTTCTCAGCACTGCAAAGGGTTAAAAGACTTTGCAACTCTTCCACAGTGCAGCAAAGGCTGTAGAGCATGCCACGATAATTAGGCTTGTTTTGTGCGAAGGCAACGCCTGTCTTGGTGTCAGGGCACCATGTAAAAATGTGTTTTTATTCCACATAAATTAGCCTGTGTGTTCAACCGGTGCTGGCGATGGCCTGGCGGCAGAACAGGGCTTGGCAGCAGCTCTGCCTGTGGAGATCACTCATTAGTTTAGGTAGGGGCCCTGTCCACATTTCCTCTTGCCTCTTTTCCCAGAGCAGAGACGAACACAGGGTCTAACTGGGAGGCAGACTGCACAGCAAATGTATGTGGGATTTTTCTTCCAAATATTTCTCTTTAGCCCTATCTATATTCACAGAGGAATAATCCAGGGCAGGTGCAGATTCAGGTGCCTGGAAGACAGCAACTCAGAAAGGTGTGTTCATCAACTCTTAGAAATCTCAATTCAGGGAATCTTAATAATAGAGAGCTGTTGAATCATAAGTGTTCAGAATTACGGGATCTTAGAATTTTATGTTCTTAGAATCCTGGAAATAAAGACGTAGCCAGACTCCAGGACCACCAGTGATTTCCACACTGTCTGTGTTTCAGCTGGGCGAAACCTGCCCCATCTACTCACATGGGCACCTCCCTCCCTCCACCAGCTCCTATTCCCATTTTCTGGCTAATTTATATCTTCATTCATGTCTCAGCTGAAATATCCCTTCTCATGGGCTGCTTTCCCTCCACCATGACTAAAAAAGGCCCTAGGAGATGAAAGCAGAGCCGCACTCCTCCCTCAGCATTCTCCTCTCCCCTGAACTTAATGTCTTCCTCCCCGATGGTTCCCAAAGTCTTTCAGTGGAGGTGAGATAGGAGGTGCTCCGTTTCCCTGGGTTCTGGTTTCAGGACATTCCTCTAGGTTTCAAGCCACTCCACAAGGTCTCAGGCTCCTCCTCTAGAACCCCCATGGAGGAAAGTTACTGTTACTGATTGCACTTACTTTTGACACCAACAGGGAGAAATGGAGACCCCAAGGGGCAGATGTGTATCACTCCAATGGCTGGGCATGCTCAGTAGAGGGGCTTGTCCTTTGAATGACCTTCCACTAGAGGTGCTTCTAGGTGTTTTTCAGTGGGTATGTTGGAATTCAACCAATGAGCGGGCTGTAAAAAGAGACCAACTGAGTGTGGGCAAGACTATGTTACATAACTGGGAACCACTCCTTAGTTAAATATTCATCAGGTAACATGAATGTGTATTAGACAGCAAAACTATAAAAGCAGAATCCTGGTAGATGACGGGCCACTACTGCTCACTCTCTCCACAGCCAGCACTGAGGTGTGCATTTCTTTCTTTTTGTGTTAGACTTGCCCTTAGCAGGCTGCTGTTCGCTCAGGCCAGCCCACTCCGTAAATGTGTATTTCTCACTTTTGTATTAAACTTGCTGTGGTTGGTTGCTCAGTTTCTTGGAGCCTACTGGACCTCACTGGGAGAGGTGTGTACATTTCATTTTTGTGTTAAACTTATTTCTAAGGGGCAGCTGCTCACTCTCTTGAGCCAGCCTACACTTTGTACTAAGCTATAAGTGTGCATTTCTTACTTCTGTATTAAATTTGGTGCCAACCCTGCTCAGTCTCCGGAGCTAGGGCCGCACTTTCTCTGTGAAGCTTATACTTCTTAACTGTTACATTAAACCTCTTTTCACTTTGTGCCATGACTGTCCTTCAATTCTTTCCTGTAGTGGACTCAAGAACCTGCTAGAGGACGGGGTAGGTTGAGGCCAGCTACTGGGCCTTCTCAGACCCTCTCTTCTGGTATCAGAGGGATCCTAAGTGTTGCGTTCACCACTGAATCTCTAGTGCTGATGGTCACATGCCTGACCCAGAGGAGGCTCTATGTATGCAGTTATTGAATGAAGGAAGGATGAATGATTTTGGATTCTTTGTCTCTCAGGGCTAGAAGGAACTTTAACATTATCCTGCTCAGCTCCTTCTAAGTTCTCTGTAGAATTCTTGACCAATAGTTTTCTGTCCTCTGAATCCTTGCAGGGAAAGGGAGTTTGCCACCACCAGGAGCAACTTTCCATTCCATTGTGGAGGGGCTCACTGGGTTGCCAGGATCTTAGTTGTATCAAGTCACATAAAGTGTCCTGTGTTGTGTTACCTTTCTGCCCCTGGCGTGCTTCAGCACAGGAAAGCACAGGCTTGTGGTCCCAAACAGCTCAACAGAAAGAATGTTTCCCCAAAAGGTTTAAAAGAGGGGCCTCATGCTGGTAAGTGGTTGACCTAACCGCTGTATTTGACATAGAGTAGAATTTTCTAGTTCCATGATTTAAAAAAGCAGAACTCCCTCTAAAGTATAATGTACATACGGGAAAGTGCACGCATCAAAAGCATACAGCTCTGTGAATTAGCACAGAGTGAGCACACCTGTGTAGCTAACATAGCTCAAGAAACAGACATGACCTGCGCTTCCGGCTTCCTTCTGGTACCACCCTGTGCCCGGGACCACTGACCTGGCCACACAGCACACAGTGGCTTTCCCTTTTTCTAAACCTCATGTAGATGGAATCTGTTGATGATTCAGTGTTTTACAATTTGGAAGAATCTACTTTATAACCTGGCAATACTGGATTCCTAATTCCTTATGACAACAAGTGGCTTATGACAGCTGATGACAGCTGCTGCCTTTGCACTGGGCTCCTGCTCTCCAGCTGACCCCATTTCTCACTTCTCTGGGTGCACCTGACCTGCTTCTCTCAGCTTGGCCCTATGGGCATTTAATACTTTCCTAATTCTGGTCAAATCATTTCCACCCCCCCCACCCCAGATGGTGGTACCTCTAATAGCTGCATTATGAGAAGGGAGCCTGGTGGAGCAGGGCAAAGGTTCTGCTTTGGAAATAGACATGAGTTAGAATCCTGATGTGCTGCTAACTGGAGAGTCTGCATAGTATCCTGCTTAATAACACGGACTCTAGAGCCAGACAGCTGGATTCAGGTGGGTATCAGTGTGACCCTGTTACTTTGTCTCTCTGGAACTTAATTTCCTCATCTGTTCAGGGGACAAAGTAAGGTTCCCTACTTCACAGTGTTGTAAGGAATCAATGAGTTGTAAAATACTTGGAGCACACGAGATGTGGTTAGTTCTGGCACACAAGATGTGGTTGTTAAACTACTGGATATACATCTCTAAGTATGTTATCTTCTTCTTGGAAACTCAGTTACCTCATCTGTAAAATGGGAATAATACCAGCTTCTCAGTTGTGTCGGGAGAATTAAATAAGAGAACCTATTTTCAGAGTCTCCATAGGGGAGATGACAAATAAATGAATAAATAAATAAATAAATATGTATAGATGTGTGTGTGTGTGTGTGTGTGTGTGTGTATATGTATATATATATATATTTTTTCTCTCTCTCTTTTTAAAATAAGACCACTTGGACTGCATTCTCTCCCTCTTACTATCCTGAAAGAAGAAAAGAACGATCATGGCAAATAGTTACAAGGAAGCAACACCAAGAGCTGGCTTCACGCTCAGGAGAGAATGCTATGCCTCATGTTGGTTTTTGGTGCTTACACCTTCCAAGAAACTTCTCCAGTAACAAACTATAGAAATGATCCCTGAGAGTATAGTCTTTAAATAAATATATTTTCTCCCCCACTGTTGCTTTGCCTCCCATGGATTTGTCACCCCTTTCCCCCGGGTGATGGAGCCACAAAGGATTACTCAAAGCCCATCTCTTCTGAGCAGTGAGAAGCCCTAAAGTGGTTAATCTCCTGGAACCCTCAAGAGAGAGGCATTCCTTCCATATGGGAAATTAACCACAAATTGGGGTTCTCTTCCCGCATTTATTCTTCAGACCAGGAAGTTACAGGAAGAGAACATAGGTGGGCTTGTAGTTTAACAATATAGGCTGGTAACATTCAGCAAAAGAAGCAAAGTGACATTCTATAAGGCAATTTAAGTGATCCACCAGCAAAAGCTTGATCTTAGCAAACATTCCTTCTTCCTACAAAAACTTCCCAGTATCTTTACATATCAATCAGTAACTTGTCTGTCTTTGAACCAGCAACCTTGCTGTGTTACAATTCTTTATCTTACAACAGAGACTATAGCCTGGGGAAAATTTCCTGTTTTTTGGCAAGGTTAACATTTTATATGTACTTTTAAGAAGTTAGACTAAACCTGAAAGTACAAGAAACTAGGTCCTGTGAAATATATTTGCTTATAGTATACTCCACACCCCACCTCCACCCCCACTAAGCCATACCATTTATCCCATTTGGCTTCAATTTTTTTTTTTTTTTCTCTTTTTGTCTTTTTTCGTGACCGGCAATGGATCGCAACCCTCAGTGTCGCGCCCGCACCGGACCGGGACCGGCAACAGGACTGGAACCCTCAGTGTTACGCCCGCCCCTCGCTCAGCCAGTGAGCGGGAACCGGTCTGTATGTGGGATCCGAACCCTCGGCGGGAGCGCTGCCGCGCTCCCAAGCGGCGCACTATAGCAGTGCGCCACTGGGCCGGCCCTGGCTTCAATTTTCAAATTAGCACAACAGAACTATTTAGACATCACTTTGCCTTGGATATTGCAGTCCCGAGACCACATTTTCACCCGCCCCCTCTCCCAGTGCCAGGGACCTGGAGCAGGGCTGCCACTGGGCCGGCCCTGGCTTCAATTTTCAAATTAGCACAACAGAACTATTTAGACATCACTTTGCCTTGGATATCGCAGTCCCGAGACCACATTTTCACCCGCCCCCTCTCCCAGTGCCAGGGACCTGGAGCAGGGCTAACTAGCTTGGGTCTATCTGCCCTTCTGGCTTTCTCCCCTTAAATATCCATGGCCATAGGTTGCCTTTATTGTCACACATTATTTATGTTTGAAGTAGAGGGTGGACATTTTTTTCCCCCATATGTCTTGTTCATACCTCATTTTTATAAGAAAAAAAATCCAGCTTAAAATGTCCATTTCTCTAGGGTTTCCATTTCAGGAGCTATTTTTTATGCCATTCAACATTTTGACAATTCAGATCTGTTTTCAGGAAGAATCATCATGTCGCCCAGAATGGCATGCTGTTCATTCATTTGTTCATTAATTCATTCAGAGAACATATTGTGGGCACTGTATTGTTTATGAGGAGCTCAAAACAAATTCTTAGCACCCAAGTGGCATTTACTTCCTTTAATCTTCACAATGATACTTTGAGTGCATGGTCATTACAATACAGATTATTTATTAAGGGTGTGCTCTATGCTATATATGGCACTAGGCATTTTTTATGCATCTATTAATCTTTCCAACAATGCAGCAAGGTAGGTGCCACCATCCCCTTTTATAGATAAGGAAACTGAGGCTAATGCCAGGTGGCTTAAATAGGCAATGAGTACTCATGTCTCTGATCTCAATTAAGAATTCCTGCTTTTTTCGCTCAGGCTTTTCATCTTAGCAAGAACTTTGTTTCCTAGGGCAGAGGAGCAAGATTCCTCTCTCCAAGCCACCCAGGACTTTACTGGGCCTGGGATTATGGCTTCTGATTTTTTTTTAAATTATTAAGCTATAATTCAAATTTATATAATTCACCCACTTAAAGTAAAATGTTCACTTTTTTTAGTATATTTTACAGGATTGTGCAACTATCATAATAATCTAAGTTTAGAACATTATCATCTCATCTCAAAGGTACCCCGTATCCATCACCAGTTGATCCTCATTCCACTCCTATCCTATGTAGGTCTGTTAGGTCTAGTTAGTTTCTAGTGTCATTATGATCTTATATGTCCTTGTTGAACTTTTGCCTAGTTGTTTATCCACTGATGAGAGTAAGCTATTGAAGTCTCCAACTACTATTTTTGAATTCTTTATTTCTTCCTTCAATTCTGTCAGTGCTTAATGTATTTTGTGGCTTTTCGTTTTCTAAGGTACACTTTTCGTTTTCTAAGGCACACTTGTAATTGTGCTATCTTCCCAGTGTATTGATTGTTTTATTATTATGAACTATCCCTCTGTTTCTAGTAATAACTTTTGTCTTTAAGTCTCTTTTGTATAATATTGATATGGACAGTACAGTTCTTTTATGGTTACTGTTTGCAGGATGTATCTTTTCCATTATTTTACTTTCAACCCATTCATGTCTTTGAATCTGTAGTATATCTTCTGTAGACTGTATACAGTTATTATGGAATGACAATCTCTGGCTTTTGATTGAATTGTATAATACATTTACATTTAATATTATTTTTGATATGGTTGGATTTACATCTTGCATTTTGTTCTTTATTTTCTACTTGTCTCATGTATTTTTTCTTTATTTCTTCTTTATTGTCTTCCTTTGTGTTAAGTGGATTTTTTTAGTGTAATATTTTAATTTTTTTTTTTTTTTTTTGTCTTTTTTCGTGACCGGCAACGGATCGCAACCCTCAGTGTCGCGCCCGTACTGGACCGGGACCGGCAACGGGATCGCAACCCTCGGTGTTGCACCCGCACCTCGCTCAGCCAGTGAGCGGCCGCCGGTCTGTATGTGGGATCCGAACCCTCGGCGGGAGTGCCGCCGCACTCCCAAGCGGCGCACTGTAGCAGTGCGCCACCAGGCTGGCCCAATATTTTAATTTTTGATAATTTTTAATATTTATATTTGGAATTACTTTCTTTGTGGTTGCTCTAGAGCTTACAATATACATCTTAAATTATCAGAATCTACTTCAGATTTATACTGACTTAGTTTCAATAAAATATAGAAAGTTTATTTCTATATAAGCCCATTCCCTTTGCACCTTTTCTGTGCTATTACTATCACACAATTTTATACTTATATATGTTACAAACCCATACGATATAATTATATTTATTACTTTATACAATCTAATGCTGCTTATAGGAACTGACAGAAGAAAGAAAAACAATTATATATTTATAGAGATTGTTGTACTATTTGGTCTTTTGGTTCTCTTTATTTCTCTTATGGTTTTACACACACACACACACACACGTTATTCAATTGCTTTTAAAATCAGTCAAGAAGAGAAATGAGAATAAAAAGCAAGTATATTGTCTTTTGTAATTAGGTATGTAATTATCTTTATGTTCACTCTTTATTTTAGGATGTGGCTTTAAGTTTCTGCCTGATATGACTTCTTTTTAACCTGAAGGACTTCCCGCAGTATTTATTGTAAGGAAGGTCTGCTAGCAACAAATTCTCTCAGTTTTTGTTTATCTGTGAATATATTTTACCTTCATCTTTGAAAAATAGTTTTTGCTGGTTATAAGGATCTTGATTGATTGATTGTGTGTGTGTGTATGTGTGTGCTTAATTTTCAGCACTTTGGATATGTTGTTCCACTGCTTTCTGGCCTTTATTGTTTAGATGAAAAGTCAGCCGTTTATTTTATTGTGGTTCTTTTGAACATGATGAGTGCTTTTTCTCTATTGTGTGTGTGTGTATGTGTGTGCTTAATTTTCAGCACTTTGGATATGTTGTTCCACTGCTTTCTGGCCTTTATTGTTTGGATGAAAAGTCAGCCGTTTATTTTATTGTGGTTCTTTTGAACATGATGAGTGCTTTTTCTCTTGTTGCTTTCAAAATTTCCTTTGTGGTTCTTCTTCTTTTGGTCTCCACATTTTAACTAAGATGTGTCTGGTTGTAGATTTCTTTGCATTCATTCTACTCAGAATTCACTGAAATTCTTGGATGTGTAGATTATTGTTTTTTATCAAATTTGGGAAATTGTTAGGCATTGTTTTTTCAAATATTTCTTCTGTTCCTTAATTTCTCTCCTCTACTTCTTCTACTCCCATTATTCTTATGTTGATGTTCTTAATTGTGTCCTTCATAACTCTGAAGCTCTATTTGTTTTTTCCTCATTTATTTTTTCTGTTCTTCAGAATGCATAATCTCTATTAATCTGTCTTCAATTTTGCTAATGCTTCTTCTGCCTGTTAAAATCTGTTGTTGAGCTCTCTAGTGAATTTTTCAATTCTAGAATTTCTATTTGGTTTCTTTAAGTATTTCTATCTCTGATTGGTGATACATTTTCATTATATATTCCTTTGATTCTTTAAGCATACTTTCCATTATTTCTTTGGACATATTCATAATAGCTACTTTGATATCTTTGTCTACTAATTTCCCCATCTCTACCCTTTCAAAGGCATTTCCTATTGCCTACTTTTATTCCTATGTATAGATCACACTTCCCTGATTTTTGGCATATTTTATAATTTTTGTTGAAAACTGAAGACCTTAGGTAATATACTGTAGCAACACTGGACACTGATGTTCTTTGCTTGGCCATTGTTTATTTGCACAGTGGCTTGGCCAAACTTACTCTGCAAAGTTAATTTTCCCTCAGTGTAGCCTCTGATGTCCCTGCTCAGATTTTTCCCTTATTTTTATGTTTAGTCTGGATACCTAGGGCTTGCCCCTGGGTTGGCATAGCCACTAATTGGTCAGTGGTTGTGCTCACATCCCCTTAGTCAGTTACATTTTTACCTCTACATTGTATATGTGTGTGGTTTGGAGTAGACATCACAATTCAGGGTGTTTACTGTTTTTGCCCCACATTTAGACAGAGACTAGTAGCTTATAGGTTTCCTTTCTGCTTGCTCCTGAGAGGATGCAACCTTGGGCATTCACTCAGTCTTCCAGGCCACCAGTGGTGACTGCAATTTTTTTTAAAGCCCTGCTTCCTAGGAGTCACCCTGGGTCAGAGGAGCTTATTGTTCAGTCAGTGTTTGTCAGAGGTTGTGTTTAAGACCCTTGTGTCAGTGAGGCTTCCGTGCTGTGTGGCTGGGTCTGTAAGTGGCTTGGAGAATGCTTCTTCCTGTGCTTTACATGTTGCTCTACTGGCTCCTGAGTGGCGCAGGCTAGTGCATGCACACAGCATTGCCAACCCCAGAGCTGTGTGTGATCCCAGGGTGGCTCTTCTTGCCTGTCTCTTTTCTTGATTCTCTCTGTTAAACTTCTGGCTGCTCTGCCATTTCTCTTGTATCAGAGCTACCAGCTTCTACTTAATTGCTCTCCATCACAATCTCCACTGCTTGTGACAATGCCCTTAGGCATGGAGTTCTCCATTCTCTGTTCCAAATAAAGTCAATCCAGTGGGACAAAGCTATGAAGTCTTTTGTCTTATGGCCTGATTCTCTCCCCAGGTATAACCCAGGAGCCAGTGCACTTAAGCTGGGTCTGGAGACCTGATTTTCCTGAAGTGGAGTGACACCCCCACTTTGTGAGTGGGAACTGGGGAGGGATGGAGATGACTGGTATTCTTAGCTTGTTCCTCCTGGTGTGGAACCTCTGCCCTGTGAGCTGGCTGGGGCAGGGAGCACTGGGGCCCAGTATTCTTGGCTTGCGAAGCTTCCACCATATGAGTGGGGACTGGGTGGGGCATGAGAGACCACATCCTCTCAGCTGCACTTACTTGCATTCAAGCATCTGCAATATGGGGCTGGGGGAGATAAGAAATGCCAGCAGTCTGCCCCCCCCTGGTGTGGAACCATAACCTCAACTCGGAGCTGGAGGGAGAAGCGGCCTTTGCCTTCTTGGTTGTACACACCTGGGGTAGAGCTTTGTAAAGCAGAGCCAGGGGTGAGGACATAATGGAGTGGGTCAGGACTTAAATGCCACAAACTTTCACTGTTCTTATGAAGGTTTAGTGGATATTTTTGAAATAATATTTCTCCATTTGCTGTATGCCCTTAGGACAATTTCCAGAGATTTTGAATGATTCTTTGAAAAATAATTTTAATAGTTTTACTGGGGAGAGGGTCTGTTGATATTTTTATGCCATCATTCCAGAAATCTTACTACATGTTTCTGATGTAAAGTAAATTTGAGAGCCACTAAAGTGACTTGAGCTGGGGGACTGATGTGTCTACTTCTTGGCCACAAATCTCATGCTGTCACTGGAGGCAGTCGAGGGCTGCTGACTCTCCCAGGTCTGATAATTTTGGAGGCAGGCATCTTGGAATCAGGTGACGCTGATGTGGAATTTGAGCCCAGTGCCTTGGCAACATCACTCCCCCATCTCCATTTCTGTGAGGTTGGAATGGCAGTCTCTAGTGACCAGAGACATTGGAGAATTAGATTTGATAATAAGGGGACACACTTGGTCTATTATCTGACAATAAGAAGATATTTCAGTAAGTGAAATATCAGCTCTCTGCCCAGCATTCAAACTTCAGCAGACCTGCCCAGCCTTATCTCCCCATGGTCTGTGAGAGAATGTTCTCATGCAACCTTCCTGCTCTCCCCTCTATCTCTGGCCTGCTCAAGGCTCCCTGCTTCTCCATACTTTTGCCCTTTTGGGAGAGTTTTCCCACTTCTATGGTTTTGGAGGGTCCAGCTCTAATGGATGATCTCTGGCTTCCATGACCAGATCAGATCAGGCTGGGTTGTGGCTCCCTTCCCAGCCCTCCTGGGACACACACCCACTTCTTCTGAGCAGAAGCATCACTCAGCAGCAGTCTGTGTGAACAACTTGTACTTTGGCTGGCATGGGGTTCCACCCACCACCGTTGTGTACTAACAGCGGGGACTTACGTGAAATTTCGGAATCTGAACCAGACCCACGTTTTTTCTTTCTGATTCTGTTTTATTCACACTTAGCACACTATTCTTTGTATGGTAGAGATAAACACAAATGTCTGTTGAGTGAATACATGCATGGGTTTACTTGCTCCTGGCCTGCTCACTGTGGAGCCTCGTGTGCAGGAAGTTCTTAGGGTTCGTCGAGTGAATGTGTGAATGTTCTTGGGCCTCTCTCATTAAGCAATGCAGCCTCCCTTCTGAGGAGCTAGAAGACAGAAATACATGCACTCCCTGCTCATGCCAAAGGCCTTGGTACTGTGACATCGACCTGCTACTCATAAGGATGGCAGATCTATTGCATCTTAAATTTGACTGCAAACGAATCTGCTAGAAATAATAAACATTAATTAAACATTTAATTCACCATCATTTTGCTTGTCATAATACATTTTACAAGGGGACCAAGGGCTGATGTTGATGGGTTGAGGATCTTAAAAAAAATCCAGGGAAGTTTGAACTCATGCATTTCCTTTCTCTAGATAAAATGTTCTATAGTAAGCAAAGAACATATTTTGATAATTTGCTCTCCATGCTGTGGCCATAAATTTTTTATTTACATATGTGTTTATTCATTCATTTATTCATTAAGCCAACAAATATGTATTTAATGCCTACTAACTCCAAACACTTCCTGTCTAGGGATACAGGGCTAAGCATAGTAAGAAAGGAGACACAGGGTCACTTCTGCCTCATGGAAATTCGTCTTCAGCAGGAAGACAGACATTGAGCAACTAAACGAACCAACAATGTAACTTCATATAGTGATCATGGCTTTGGAGAAAATGAAACAGGACATGAGAATAGAGAGGGCTTTGGCTGGAAATCTCCTTTAAATGAGATGGTCAAGCAAGGCGTCTCTGTTCTAGACAGATTTCGGGGGCGGGGGGGGGGGGGGGGATGTTCCAGGAAAAAGGAATGGCATTTGCAAAGACCCTGCAGGCAAGAATGAGCCTGGTACATTTGTGGAAGAAAAGAAGGCCTGCGGGGCTGGGGCAGCCATGCAAGGGAGCTGTCTGGGTGCAAAAGGAGAGGTCAGGATGGAGAAAGGGCTCTGGTCTATTCCATGTGCGGATGGCAGATGCCTATTTGGTGCAGGTACTATGCATGACAATATGCTGATGTAAAGACCAAAGCCCAGAGGAGTTCACAGTGCAGAAGGCAGAGAAGCCAGTGATTCATCCTGTTCTAACATGAGAACCATGATGGTGGCCACTAACAATGCTTACCAATAGAAGAGGTATACAGGCAGGCTATGCTTCCTGCCTCCTTAGAGTCCAGTTTGGCCATGTGGCTTTCTTTGAACAACAAAATGTGAGTGAAGAGGACAAGTTCTGGCTTATAGCTAATGTGTGCTGACCTCCCTGCTACAGTGACCCTTGCCATATTGCCATCTGCCATGGTGACCGGAAGTGCTCAAAGTTGAGATTGCTCTGCCTGTCTGGACCTCAAACAAGGATGGCAACCCTGGATGGGCAAGTAGTGTGCAAGAGAAGTGAGACTTCATAGCTTAAGCCTCTGAGGTCTTGGGTCTGTTCGTTACTAGCATAGCCCAGTCTATCCTGACTGATATGGCCAGGAGAGGGAGAAGCACAAAAGTGAAGCCTGTGACCCAGCCTGAGGAAATAAGGGGAGGCTTCCCAGAGAGGCACCATCTCTGCAGAAGCTGGAAGGGCTACTGAGAACTATCCAGCAAAGGGGAAGGGGAGGGGTTTTGGGGAACAGGAGAGAGGTGGTGACCACAAAGAGGGAACAATAGGTGAAGCTTAAGACAATGTTGCTAAGAGCACAGGCTTTGGGGGTCATACAAGTGTGGACTTGACTTCTGCATCTGTGATCTTGGGCAGAAGCTCCTGATGTTTTTCCAGTATCAGATTCTTTATTGGGCAATAAGTGAGATAGCATCTAGACCACCTGTGCCTCGTGTGTATTTATACGTGTTGATTCAAAGCAGTGGCATCGTTAGGTGTGATTGCAGATGTGCTGGGTCACTGGGCCCAATTTCGTCATGGCGCCTGCTAAACGCCAATACCATAACAATGATCACTAACACGTGTGTGGTGCTATGCATGTACCAGCTCTAGGCACTTTGCATGTATTACAAAACCACAGTGTGTTAGTGTAACTGTTAAGCCCATTTTATCAGTAAGGTGCTGTGGATTGAATGTCTCCCCAAAACTCATTGAAGCTTGACCCCCATTGTTATAGTGCTAAGAGGGTGGGATATCCAACTATAGTATTTGAAAGGTGGGGCCTTTGTGAAGTGATTAGATTGTGAGGACTGTGCCTTTGTGAATGGATTGATCCATTGTGGAGTGATGGGCCTGGTTTTGATGGCTTTATAAGGAGGGCAAGTGAGAAGGTCAGCTCTCTCTTGCTCAGCCCATTTCGCTCTTGTTGTGACACCCTGAGTTGCTATACAGAGTCACCACCCAGAAGAAGGCCCTCACCAGATGAGTTCCCTGGAACTTGGACTTCTAAGCCTCCAAACTGTAAGAAATAAATTTCATTTCTTTATAAATTACCCAGTTTCAGGTATTCTGTTATAAGCAACAGAAATGGACTAATACATGAGAGGATGGGGACACAGGGTGTAAATGACTCATCCAACACCACCAAGCTGCAAAGTGGCAGAGCCGGAATTCAGTGTGGGGTCTAACTCCAGTGTTCACACCTGCCACCGTGATACTGTCTTCTACTTCTGTGTGTACACACGCAAGAAAGTCATGCCATCTTGCCATGTTCTGTGGCTGAGATGACAATTCCTCTCCAAGAGGTCTGGCACAGAATGAAGAGAGGTCAGTGACTCAGCAGGAGCGATGCTATGATCCTAGGGGATGGGAAGAAATCGTAGGGGTGGTCCCCAAAGTGAAGTTGGCCAGTGAGGAACTGGGAATCATGCCAGATTTCTTACAGCCAACGTTTGCTAGATCCTTGCTTGGGGCCAGCTTCTATGCTGTGTGCTCTTCAGACAGTGGTGCCTAGAGTCTGCATGGAGAGACTTCAGACCTGCATGGAGTGGCCTTCAGATATGACCATCTTGTGGAAGAGACAGATAAGCCAGTGCTGTAGCAGGTGCTCTTAGCAGAATCCCAGCAGCTCTATAGTCCCAAAGTACCTTACCTATCCTTGAAGGTGACATCAAGCTAGAGTCATGGTGGCCATGTAGGAGAGACTGTGATGAAGAGAGGGTAGGCTGAAGAGCATTCCAGGGAGAGGAAGAAGCATGTGCGTTAATCTGGAGGAGCATAGGCTATTCATGGACTGGAGCATCCAGCCGGAGCAGAAAGCGGGAAGAAAAAATATCCTAGGGTGTTAAGCAGGGGTGCCTCCCTCTGGGCTTTATCACAAGGACAGCGGGAAACCAAGGAAAGGGCTTTCAGCAGGGGAGCAATAGGATCGGATTTTCCTTTCCAAAGACTCACTCTGGCTTCCACCAGGTTGCAGGGGAGGTGGGGGGAGTAGGACTTGGGGCAGGAATACCATTTAGGAGGCCATGACAATCCTTTGGGCCCAAGGGAGGGAGACTGGGTGCTGCAGAATGGAGACCAGTGGGTGGACCCACAATCCCTGAACCTATGACCCCTTCTCCCCAGCCCAAAGGACTGCCTATCTTGTATTTACCTTTCCAAAGTGGTGGTTCTGTAAATTGTAGCTCTCGAGATTTCAGCTCTACCCACGTTCCTGAGCATGCTGTGTTCTGGGTCATAGGCATGTGGCCCTGGTGAGCTGTTAACTCACCAGGGCCACATGCTTCTTTTTTTGTTTTGTTTCCTGGGATTTCTGTTTGGTTAGTGACTGGGTTTTTTATAGATTTGAGTTCATAGGTTAGCAGCTAGGGTAAAGTGGCTCCAGGTGAGAGAGTTTTCTGGACTCTGGGCATCTGCTCCAAATGGGCAAATCTTCCCTGCGGAAGCTGAGTAAGCATGGGTTAACTTTCTTTCCCAATTAGCTCTGCATTTGCTATAAAGACATAATCCTTTATTAAGTTAATGAGGCATAATAATTATTAATTGCTAATTATTCATAGTCGCTTAGTCTATTTAAAAGAAATGATACCATTTAGAGCAAGATTTAAGGATATGCAAATATCAAACAGCTTCCCTGGGATATTCAGCCACTCTGTGGTACAGAGGCAAGCTCATTGACTTTCTTGTAGGGAAGATGTCAATTTTGTTCTAAATTTCGTGGCTTGGAATGTCAGCAAACCACTTGTGTGTCCTTGGCCAAACTCCCTAACTGCTCTGAGTCTCAGTTTCCCCATCTGTTAAATGGGGATGTGAACACCTAGCTGCAGGACTGCTGGGAGTTAACATAAGGTGATGTGAGCAGAATGCCTACTATTGTGCTTAATGGATGTTGAAAAAGTCAAGAAATATGTTATCTTTTGGAAGTTGCTTCTTGATCTATCTAACCCTGGATATATTTCCCAGTTCTAAATTATGTATATATATGTTTGTACTATGTGCGCATATGTATGTATTATGTGTGTATGTACTTCTGTAGGTGTGCATGCATGTATATATGTGTATGTACTCATATATGTATGTGTTTGTGTCTACATCTATATCTTCACTTTTGTGTCTTCTGAACTTCTTACTGAAGTTCATAGAAGTTGATGCAGGGCTCTTAACTGTGGCTCAAAGGTCTTGAGTCTTCAGGACAAATTGACAGCTCTAATATTTTACCATCACACTTAGGCCTCTCCATTCAACTACCCACGCCCTTTCTCTAGACTGTAATACAGGAGACAATAGTTTCCTGTTCCACATTCTTCCTGCCCTGTGCTGTTTGGTGAAGCTGAAAGAGTGGATTCTTATATCTCCTTACTGGTTAAGGGGCTATAAGTCAGCCAGACCCTGGGGCCAAGACAGGGTGGCCTGCCGAGGGCCATGGACTTCAGACACCCTGAGTCCCCTTCCTGGTAGCTTCTCCTGGGTCATGATCCTAGTGCTCACTTCTGGGCTTCTCTTATGCCCCAGTCATCTGCAGTTGGAGGCTCTGATTTTGGTTCACACTCCGAATTCCACTCTCTGAATCCAGTGGCTCACAGAGAGAAACCCATGTTCTGTTTAAAAAGCCTAGTGAGGTAGTCACCTATACTGGCAGGAGGACCCTCTCCTGCCTTAGTCAGAACTGCTTTTACTGAGATGGGAAGGGTAAGACTGGCACCTCTAGCGGTAGAGAAACAAGATTCACACTGGCAGCTATAAGGAGGTGTGCAGAGTCAAACCTAGTGGTGGCCACAAGGTCAGGCTCTAAATGGAGCAAGGTGAGGCCAGGGCAGGTGACAGGTGAGGCCAGGGCAGGTGGTAGGTGAGAAGCACGGTTGTTTGTTAATAACAGCTACCGGTGATTGAGAACACTCTAGGTACCAGACTCTGTCCTGAACAGTTTCATGTGTCATCTGACTTGTCCTCTATCGATCCTCATCCTCTTTTCTGCACTGATGAGGACATCAAGGGCCAGAGAGGTTAGATGATGTTTGCAAGCCCACAGCCAGCAAGTATGGACCCAACATGTGTGCCCTTAACTGTGCTAACACTCTGCTGCCTCCTTTAATCGCACTCCAGGAGAGGCTGGGGCGTCACTCAGGATGTGGCCAAAGAAGGAGAAGGTGGGAAGGGGGTGTGAGGAGTCTATGGCTGTTTCCCATGGCCAATGACATAATGACCCACTTGTCACTTCTCCCAAAGAGGTGGGAAGCCTCCACTGATTTCAAGATGTAAGTCAGCCACAGCTACTACTGGGCAGGTGTGGTGGGCAAAATAATGGCCATGTGCTAATCCCTGGAAACTGTGGATATGTTAGGTTGTGTGTCAATGGGGCACTGAAGCGGTAGTTGGAATTTAGGCTGATAATCAGATGACTTTAAAGTAAGAATATGCCCCTAAATTATCCTGGTGGATCCAGTGTAATTGTAAGGATTCTTAGATGAGGAAGACGAGTCAGAGTGCAAGAACAAGAGAGATGGCACTGTGAGACCCGACCTGCTATTGCTGGTTGTGCAGATGGAGGAGGAGGATCATGAACCCAGGAATGTGGCAAACTTTTAAAGCTGGAAAAGGCAAGCAGAATATCCCCTAAAGCCTTCAGTAAGGAATGAAGCCCCAATGGCATCTTTATTTTAGCCCAGTGATACCACCTCAGACTTTTGACATCGAGAACTGTAAGATAGAAATGTGCCTTGTTTTCAGCCACTAGGTTTATGTAGTTTGTTATAACAACCACAGGAAAGTAATACAGCCCGATAACTATACGTTTAAAAATCATGCACAAATTGAATGTAGTCAAACCTTTGGGTCACAGACTTCTTATCTGTAAGAATGCAGGTAGAGGAACATGCAAAGCAGCTTCCATAAGGAAGCAGTGGACCAGAACCAAAATAAGCATCATTCTGCAGGACAACTGATGCAGCGTTATGCTAAGGCATAGAAAAGAAAGGGCGTGCTTAGCGGTGGGGTCACCATATGGTTTTCCCTGGACAATCTTGGTTTATGCTTTTTGCCTTGGTGTATTACTAATAGAACCCTCTGCCACTCTCAAAAGTATTCAAGATTATTTATTTTTATTTTATTTTATTTTATTTTTGGTGGTTGGCCGGTACAGGGATCAAACCCTGGACCCTGGTTTTAGCAGCACCACGCTCTAACCAACTCAGTTAACTGGCCAGTCTTAGCATTCAAGTTTGTATGACAATTTATATTTTTTTATTAGAAGAAGCTTGAGAAACCCAACAATCAAATACAGTGAATGAGCCTAGTACAAATATTCATTTGAAAACTAACTCTAAAATGTTAATGTTTTTAGACATTTGGGAACTTTGAATATGGACTGGACATTAAATGAAATTATAATTTTGTGAGGTGTGATAATAGCATTGTGGGTATGTACAAAAATGTCCATTTAAAAAAAATAAGATATTGCTGAAGTATTTACGTGCAAATGGCATAATGTCTGGGATTTGCTTTAAAATAATCCAGTGAAAATTAGATATAGATAAAATAAATATGGCAAAATGTTGATAGTTGTTGAAGCTGGGTCATAGAAACTTGGAAGTTTATTGTACTCTGTACTATGTACATGTTTGAAAATTTTCATAATAAAAAGTTTGAAAACAGTGTACTGCATATAGCTTTGGCTATTTAGGGCAGACATAGCCATTTAGCTTTCTCTGGTCTCAGGTGGCTGGCAGGTGGCAAGATGGGGACATGGGAGGGTAAATGCGTGTAATGCATTTATCATAGAGGTGGTAAGTGTTGCTTATCCACATTTGTAATCTTATTCCCCAAAGAACTCCCTGAGCTGGTGCTCGTGGCCTTCTTTACATTTCCTTCCTCCAAGTGTCTTGTAGTAGAATGACATAAGTTTTGGGTCCAAAAGCCTTGTTCTGACATGTCATAGCTGTGTGACCTTAGGCAAGTCACTGAAACCCAGCTTTCTTATCTGAATAGTGGGAAATGAATTCATATTTCTCAGCATCATTGGAAGGATTAAATGCCATAACATATTAAAAAACATGTTGGACACATTGTAGGGGCTTAATAAATATTTGTTCTCCATCACTCCTTGAATGTCCTTGAGTGGTGGATATTTTTCGATATCAGCAATTCACATTCTGTTTTGGATATACTATCTTATGTTTAAAGATGGATTGTTTTCTGATTATTAAATAATGTTTATTCATTGTAGAAAACCTAAAAGATTATAAAAGCATATGAAAATAAAATAAAAATCTTCCATAAAACCACCAAATAATTCAACTGTATATGTTGTGTATTGTGGTTCACGTCCATTTCTTCCTTTCTCTGTCTCTCTCAAAATGATTAGAGTCATCTTCTATACAGATGTTTCCATCTGAATTTTTAAATATATGAGTTTTTCTCTTTGTGGGTTATTTTTTTCTTTCAATGTTTAACAATAAAAGCATATCAGATTTTAGAGTTACGTCAGCCTGTGTAAGAGAAGTCACTACTCTGTCATGTCTTAGGTATTTGTCCCTGGGATAATCCCAAATCTTTTCTCATAGAGATAGTGTGGGATTTAAATGACTTCAGGTCTATAGAACTCTTAGCACAGTTTCTGAATCAGTGCTTATAAAATGATATTTTATATTATTAGTATTGATTAGGCTATTATTAGTATTGATTAGACTAATGTGTCAGTTAGGCTAGGTTATGCTGCACTAACAAATAGCAACAAAATCCCATTGACTTAACACAACTAAAGTTTGTTCCTTACTGCAGTTTGAAACCACTGTCTTGGGTAGCTCTCTTCCATGTGATTTAGTGCTCCGAGTTTTTCTACCTTGGAGCACTTCCAGTGTACACACATTTCTGTGATTGCCAAGACAGGGGGAGAGAAACTGGAAGATCTTGTATTGGCAATTAAATGCTTTGATCCAGAAGAAATATGATTCATTCTTCTCACAGTCAGTTGGCCAGAACCACTTGCATGACCCAACTTTCAAGGGGTGTATGTGTGGAAAAATGTAATCTCCTATGTACCGTAAAGAAGAAGAAACCCAAATATCAATGAATACTAGGAGTCTCTGCCATGGAATTATCTCTCTGCTGTAATATTGTTTACTCTACTAGAAGTTAATGGACTTGGATTCAAGGTCAGCCCCCAGCATGTTTATGTGTTGTAGGTCCTTGGCCCCCGACCTAGGACAAGGGAAGTAAAGGTAGCCAAACTCAGGTGCATCGACTTCTCCTGGGTCAGCCTGAAGAGAGGTTCCCACAAGAATTTTGAAGCCAGTTCTCTGTGTCTGAGAGTTACTGCCTTGCTGCTCAGAGTTGTGAATGGTGCGTTTAAGCAAAAGGGTCTGGCCAGCCAGAGTGCAGCATTTCATCAGGGCCCTGTCATCACTCTGATCTACAATGCATCCCCAGGGCCATCAGTCCCAGAAAAGAGTTTATCAGGCCCCACTCTGGCATTTAGTACCACATATATCAGGGTGTGGAGAACACTAAGCAGATCTGAACCTCAGTAAGCTGGAGGCTGGGTGAGAATAGAGGGGCTCCCGGGGAGTAACCACATCTCCAGAAGGATCTGCAGAGAAGTTTTGCTTGTTGGTTTTTATTCCTTCTATCTTATTCCCATATAATAGCCTTTTCCCTTTCCAGATGCTGGCAGTGGGATACAAGGAAACAAGGTTTTAAGAGTGAAACAAAACCTGGGTGTGCATTATGGCTTTGCCCCTTACTAGCTGTGTGTCCTGGGGCCTGCATCTTCTCATTTATGTGTTGGGGACAGGATGAGCTCTCTGATCTGTCATTCTATGATTTTTTAAAAATTGAAACATCATTGATTATACCTATTTGTGGGGTACAGAGTTGAATATCAATATCTGTGTGCCACATTTGTGATGATTAAGTCAGGATAATTAGTGTATTCATCATTACAAAATGTAAGCATTCTTTGTGTACCAGTTTCTCATAACCCTCTTCCCCCTCCCACTTTCTCACCTCTAGTAACCACAGTTCTGATCTCTCCTCTTGAAAGTTCAACCTATTAATGTGATGGTTGTATCTTTCTTTCTTTTTTTTTTGTTTATTTTTTTAGCTCCCACTTATAAGTGAGGACTCGTGGTATTTTTCTTTCTGTGCCTGGCTTATTTCACTTAACATGGTTTTCTCTGTGTTCATCCATGTTGCTGCAAATAGCAGTAATTCATTCTTTTTTATGGCAGAGTAGTATTCCATCGTGTATGTATATCACATTTCCCTTATGTGTATAATTATGAACATTTAGATTGGTTCCGACTTTTGGATATTGTAAACAGAGCTGTGATAAACATGGGAGTGCAGGTCTGATGGTTTCCATTCCTTTGTGTATATGCACAGCAGTGGGATTGCTGGATTGTATGGTGGTTTTACCTGTAGTTGTTTGAGAAACCTCCACACTGTTTTCCCTAATGGCTGCACTAATTTACAGTCCCACCAACATTGTGGAGTGTTCCCCTTCCCCGCAGCCTTGCCAACATTTGTTATTCTGTCTTTTTGACAATAGCCAGTCTAACTGGGGTGAGATATCTCAATGTGGTTTTGATTTGCATTTCCCTGATTCTTAGTGATGTTGAGCATTTTTTCTTTCGTCTTTTATCACAAGAAAATTTCCCGGATGTCCCCTAGCTGATTTTCCCTTATATCCCATTGGCTAGAATGGAATCACATGGCCAGATCCTAGTTACCAGAAAGAATGGGAAGGTGGGTGTCCGTGTTTTTAGTTTCTTCTGTTGAAGGCAGGTTCAGGCAACTTAGAGGAATGGAGAATAGCCCTTGGGAAGACGCCTCACAGTGTCAATCACAATCACAAACTCCCCAAGGTGTTCCAAGGCAGAGTCTCTTTCTCAGTTCTTCGTATTCTTACAGCCTGATGAAACACACAAGTTTTCAATAAATGCTTCTTAGAATAATTAGATGATTTTAAAAGTCTGGGACTATCCGAGGGATTTTGGAGAAGTGACTGTTGATAGATGGAATCGTGGGTTATCTAGTGGTCTTTTCCCTTACACCCTCACTTCTCGCCTGTCAGTCATTTTGACTTCTTGCCAGTGAGTTGTCCAGTGAGAAAATGCAAGTGGGTAGAGAGTCAATGGAGCTTCAGTTTTCTCCTCTGTGAAATGGGTGAGAATGAATTAAAGCTTGTCTATTAAAGTTTCCAATTTTTGTCCTTGGTTTTGGGTTTAGGAACGTTCAGAAAAATGTGACTTAGACCCAACCGTTCAGGGAGCTACCAACCTTGGAGCGCTCCCTCTAAGATACCAGAACAGATGAACAGAGGGGTTATTAAAGTCTGCTGGAGAGGGCAGTCAGGTTTCTCTTGGAGAAGAGAAGAGACTGGGAATTAAACTGGCTCAGCAGAGAGAACTGAGGATAATTCACATGAAAGGAAACTGTCCATTACCCCCAACTCTTAGTCTGGGCCCAGCCTGCCCAGCTTTCCCTAGTGAGAACCTCTCCCTTGGGGAGTGGTTAGACGTGTAGACTCGGCAGGCAGTTCTTACTTGTGGTTGCACGTTGGAATCATTGTTGGGTGTTGGTAGGTGGTCATGGGGGGCTTTAAAAATAATGATGCCTGGATCCCACTCCCAGATATTCTGACCTGGACTGCAACCTGGCACGGGGATTTTTAAGAGTTTCTCCAAGTGATGGGATTCTAACACACAGGAAAAGTTGAAAACTGCAGCTGAGATTAGACCACCTGCTTTCAAGTCCTGGTTCTGTCACCAGTTGTGTGACCTTGGATACAAGTTCATTAACCTTTCTGTGCCTCAGTTTCCTTATATGTAAAATGGGGCTAATGACAACCACAAGAGTATTTTGAAGGCAGCTGGGATGATTTATATAAAGCATAGTGCCTTTCCCACAGCAAATGAAAAGTAAAATTTGAGCATTAACATCACCACAGGCCCTGTCCTGCTAATGCTTGCCACGGGGTCTGGACCCCGCTACACAGATGACTCCACTGTCTCTGGCAGCTACTCCTGGAAGCTCTGCTGCCCTGAACCACTTGTGGGTCAGACCTGTTGTATGCTCATGATGGTATGGAGCATGCAAGAATTCTAGGCGTCCTAAAGAAGACACCTTTGGTGCTTCCTCCCTCCCTTTGGTAACAGAATTCCAATCTTCCTTTGGGGAAACCATTCTCCCTCCTATGGTTGTCCATATGGTTGGATAAGACTGACCCCAGCCTCCAGCTCCAGGTTGTATAAGTGGCCCAGACTTATCAAATAAGAATAAAACCAACAACATTTGCTAATTCTTTTGGGAGAGAAGCCTCCTCCTCTCCCTGGCTAACCTGGGAGGATATAAGCTGGTAGCTTCTGGAGACCATGTGTGCAACCAGGAGATGAAAGCCTATCTAAGAATAAAATCCACATAGGTAATCAGATGGAGTGATGAGGACAGATGTATTCCCTCTGATGTAATGTGAGGACCTAGATCCCACAGCACCTGCAGCTGGATCAAACCATGGGCTTTTCAGAGACATGAGCTAATGTGTCCTTTCTATTGCTCAGGCCTCCTTGAGTTTGGCTTCAAATGCAATTGAAATAATCTGGTCCATATACCTACTGGCCCTCCCTTAGGCCAAACCCTCTGTCCTGGTGTTACATCTTGTCCCCACCCCAGACCATGCCTTACTTTCTCTCCAATGGGAGAATCATGTGTGCTGGGCATTCAGAGCTGGGCTGGCTGTGACAGCCTGTGATAGGCTCCATAACCAAAGACATCTGTGGCCAGTATCTCTCTGGTAAGGGATAAGATCTTCCATATTCTCAGAGTGAGCCAGAACTGGAACAAAATCTCAGGTTGCATCAAACAGAGGCATGGAGCAGGAGAAGGTTGGGGGAACCATGAAACTATGGCTACTCCGCTCTTGGCCGGTCAGAGATCATTTGCTTTCTTGTATTTGGTTCTCAGTACTGCACTGAAAACCATCTACTGACCAGCAAGAGACACCGTAATGGTGAAGGGATTTCAAGTGACATCACATGGGAACAGCTGAATGGGTCTGCAGAACAAAAGATAGATTGCTGTTTCTCATAAGGAAGAGTTTTATAGTTCAGTTTGTAATGATCAAATCTGTGTAAAAATGAAATGGACTAACTCCCGAGGCAGTAAACTGTCATGGGTACCAAGGAGGTTTATTCTCAGAACACTGAGTAGGTGTTTTCTTTGGGTCCCCCCAGAAGCAGATCCTGAGGCAAGGATTTGGATGCAAGTAGTTTATTTGGCTGATGATCCCAGGAAACACCCTGGGGAGAAGGGAAGTGGGACAGGAAAGGGAAGGAATCCAACCAGGAGTGCATTAGTGAGCCAATTACTGCAGTGAGCAAGTGAGCCCCTGCTTGGGACCCTCCAGAGAATGCAGGGGACATGCCCCAGAACTGTCCCCTTGCAGGCTGAGGGAGCTGGAGTATTCGTCCACTAAACCCTGCTCCTCACTGATTGGGGTTTTCTCCAGGGGTGTTAATGCTCAGGCACTTCCAGCCTGCCCCAGGTGCAGGCTGAGCATTCTGACCTGCTCGACTGTCCTCAGGTGAAGGCCTGGGAAAACATCCCAGTGTACAGGAACTATCTGCAGGTGATCTCCAAGTAGGCCTGAGGGCAGGTGCGCAGAGCACAAGCAGCTGTGGTAGGAGCCGAATGCAGAGTTTGAACTGCTTTCGCCTGGGAAGGATTCTGCCTGTAGGGTGCGTTCCTTAGCACGCTCAGTGTTCTTAAGACAAGCAATTGGAAAGAAAAGCTCTAATTCCCACATTCTCCACACCTCACGTTTTCTTGCAAACACCTGTCTTGTTTCCTCCATTTTCTCTTGTTGCCTGGACCCTGAAAGCATAAGCCTTCAGGACCCTGCGTGAGATAGTCTGCGATGTCCCTTCTCACACCATCTGCACCAGGACGGCTGTTGTTCAGGAATGTTCTGGAGGCTCCAAGTGATGCCTAAGAGCAGAGCAGAATGTCGCTGGAGCAGAGACCCAGCATCCCCAGTATCATCAGAGTTCCTGGGCGTCACTGTCATTCTTTACGTCTGCTCCTGGGGCTCTGGAGCCAGCTCTTTTCAAAACACATTGATAAGAACAATATTTGTATAAAACTTTACAGCTTGTGAAGAAGCACTTTATAGGCTTGGGCCAGGGCTCTATATTCCCCCATGTGAATCAGTCAAGAAAATAATTCAAACCTAGGCCATTTTACAGATGAATCAACAGAGGCTCAGAAGGGTGAGGTATTTTGCCAAGCTAGTTAACTTGCTTTCCCACTGTCCAGGCCTCCCACTGAGCAGCTGTGGGAGGCTCCTGAACACCCTGGCTTGGATTCAGAGGCAGGGTTTTGGGTGTGTGGGCTGAGAAGCAGGGAGCAGCAGCAGGATGTGGGCTGCAGAAGCTGGGGGCGGGGTGGCATGCAGAGAACCAGGAGGGGGGTATCGGAGAAGGCGAAGGAGGAGGCAGTTTTTGTCATGGTGAATCACGTTTTCCACTGGAAACAGGAGCTGGGGAATAGTGAGGGGGAAGTGTGCAATATACAACAGAGGTGAGCAGGTGGGAAATTACATGGCTCATATTTAATTATGTGAAATCCCATAATCCCTCAGGGAGTACAAAGGACGTGAGGCGGTGATTTCCTCTCTCTCATAATCTTGGAGTTACTTTATTAAATGACAGAATAATGTGGCAGAGAAAGAAGGAGAGAATTATGTGGTCAAAGAACGAAGGATGATTTCACAGTTTTTGTTCCTTTTTGCCTGCCCTGGGCTGCCGTTCTGGCCTCAATGGAGGATAAACATGTACTCTTACAGCATAATGGAGAAATGAACAATCCCTACTTCAGGACTCTACTCCCCCTTCTATACAGATGATGTTGAGAGAGAGAGAGAGAGAGAGAGAGAGAGAGAGAACAGCTGTTGTTGATTGTTATGGGGTGAATTGTGCCTCCCCCAAATTTATATGTTAAAGTCCTAACTCCCAGCTTTTTAGAATGTGACTGAATTTGGAGACAGGACCCTTGAAGAGGTGATTAAATTAAAATGAGTTAATTAAGGTGGGCCCTAATCCAATCTAACTGGTGTCCTTATAAAAAGGGGAAATTTGGATACACAGAGAGACAGCAGGGATGCACAGGTCATGTGAGGACACAAGGAGAAGACAACCATCCACAAGCCATTGAGAGAGGGCTCAGAAGAAACGAAACCTGCTGACACCCGATCTTGAACTTCTAGCCTCCAAAAGTGTGGGAAAATACGTTTCTGTTGTTTAAGACCCCCAGGCTGTGATATTCTGTTAGGGCAGCCCCAGCAAACAAACACAGATTTTGTTACTGGGCGGTGGGGTACTGAGGTGGCAAATTAAAAAATGTGGAAATGACTTTGGAGCTGGATAGTAGTAGATAGAGGCTGGAAGAGTTTTGAGGCACGTGGTAGAAAAAGCCTAAATTGTGTTGAAAAGACTGTTGCTAGAAATATAGGTGTTTAAAGTTGCTTCTGGTGAGGGCTCAGATGGAAATAAATAACATGTTATTGGACACTGGAGGGAAGGTGATCCTTGTTATAAAGTGGCACGTGGTAGAAAAAGCCTAAATTGTGTTGAAAAGACTGTTGCTAGAAACATAGGTGTTTAAAGTTGCTCTGGTGAGGGCTCATATGGAAATAAATAACATGTTATTGGACACTGGAGGGAAGGTGATCCTTGTTATAAAGTGGCAAAGAACTTGGCTGACTTGTGTTCTCATGTTTTATGGGTGGTAGAACTTATAAGTGAAGAACTTGGATATTCAGCAGAGGAGATTTTGGAAATCTAAAGCGTTGAAGCAAAGTGTTGAAGGTGCAGCCTGCTTTCTCTTTATTGCTTATAGCAAAATGTAAAAGGAGAGAGAGCAATTGAAAAAGAAATTGTTAAGCAAAAAGAAACCAAAACATGAAACATTCTCAGCTTATCCATATGGCAAAAAATGAGAAAGCATCTTCTGGAGAGGATATCAAGCGTGCAACTGGATAATTATATGATAAAACGATTATGGGTGTGACTCATGGGTCCAATCAACCATCTCAGCAGAAATGCTGCCATTGTAGACTAAAGGAACAGAGATGGGACAAAATAAAGGAAGGCTGTCAGACTTCTGGGATTCTATAGGACAGGACGTGTTTTATCCTTCATGAAAAGGAAAGAACAATCTCAAAGGCAGGGCTATTTCATCCTCAGTTCCAGAGGGCAAGGACACCTCCTTGGTTTCAGTGAGCCAGGCCTTCTTAGGATCTGTGAACCTTTCCTCTTTCCAGTATCTCCTAATTGGAATTGAATTGTCTATCCTATGCTCATCCCATCACTGTGTTTGTGAAGCAGATAACTTATCTGGTCTCACAGATTCACTGCTGGAGAAGAATTCTGCTTCAAGATGAATCATACCTTGAATCTCAGGCACACTTGATTTAAATGATATTTAGATGAAATTTGGGACTTAGAGTTGATACCAGAATGGGTTAAGACTTTTGACCTGTTGGGATATTTTACATGTGAGAAGGACATGAATTTGGGGGGTCTAGAGGGCAGAGTGTTCTAAGTTGAATTGTGTCCTTCCCAAATGCATGTGTGAGAGCCCTAAGTCTAGTACCTCAGAATGTGACTGTATTAGGAGATTGGGTCTTTATAGAGCTGATTAAGTTAAAATGAGGCTGTTAAGGTGGGCCTTCTGACCAATATCCTTGTAAGAAGGAAAAACTTGGACACAGAGGAACTCCAGTGTGTGAGTACTGTAAAAATAAATAAATTATATTTCTTTATATATTACCCAGTTTTAGGTATTCTGTTATAAGCAACAGAAATGGGCTAATACATAGGGGAATACAGATTTAGGTTCCTGTGAGCTTCTGGTCATGACATTCCCATCAATCACTCCATGCATAACTGTGTTTTATGAATATTTCTACTTAAAGACACTTTAATATCTCCTGTTGATTAACATTGAACTCATGGCCAGCAGCACTAGAACTCACGCCTGAACAAAGCCTATCAAACACACATATTTTCTCATAAGGCAGGTCACAGTGTTCTCGCACTTGGGAACACCAGCTAGAACTTCAAACCCATCCTTGGGGACCAGTTTAAACAGAAAAATCACAAACGAAAAGCACGAAAGAGACTGCAAAGGAAGACACTTCTTTACATATATGAGGGTCCTTCAACAAGTTCGTGAAAAGGTAGAATTGAAAGACAACAGGAATCTTCCCATGACCTTGTTGAAGTGCCCTCGTAAGAGCTGAAATAAGTAGGCAGAGCATTGTCATGTTCAACCTCAGTGGGGAACTTCAGCATCGGGTGACTCCAATTTTTTTTTGCTCCATGCACATCTGTGAATGACTGCACAAGTGCAGTGGGTATTGATTTGGGGATGCAAATGCATCTCAGTGAGCAGGCAGATTTGCACATGTGTAATCTGTGAATAAAGAGCATCAGCAGTACTTCTTGGTCCTCACTGCTGACTCCCTGGTCCAATCAGCATCATCATCTCCACCTGGACTGTGTGCTGGGCCCCAGTGCACTGACCAGCAAGCAATACAGCCCATGAGAGCCTGGCATGGGGTGTTAGCCCTGTGAGGCTTCTGTCTACACATTAGAATGGTCCCCAATCTCCACACACCAGCTGACAGCTGCAGCAATCTCCAGACTGAGTTCAAAGGCTTGACTCTGCCCTTGTTGACACTTTTCTGTGATGGCTTAAGACATCCGTCATCTGTAAGGATGGACAGCCAGCTGGGAGATGGCCCCTGTGTATCTGTCCTTGACAGGCTGAGTAAGTGGGCTGAAGGGCCTAAGCTGAGGTGCTGGCCTGCAGTGCCCCATTTCAACTCTGCAGAACCAAGTGGAAGGTGTGCTTCAAAGTCCCCAAGACCCGGGGAGAAGTGCATGCCATCTGCAGCATGAAGGATGTAGATTGGACTGAGGGAAGACATTTTTAGCAGGAAAAAGATACATCCCAGACCATGAATGCTAAGGGGTTTGCAAGCAGCCAAGATGGCCCTACGGGTGGTGGGGCTTATGACACAGGCTGTGGCCCCTGGGTGCAGAGGGGTGTCCTGCCTGGGTAGCCTCAATTCTCCAATTGTCTCTCCCGAGCACAAGTTCAGAATTCCTTCTGCTCTGGTGGGAACGCTGTAGGGGTGAGATGCACTGCCTACGGGTGGTGGGGCTTATGACACAGGCTGTGGCCCCTGGGTGCAGAGGGGTGTCCTGCCTGGGTAGCCTCAATTCTCCAATTGTCTCCCCCGAGCACAAGTTCAGAATTCCTTCTGCTCTGGTGGGAACGCTGTAGGGGTGAGATGCACTTTTCAATCATTTTAATTCCATATTGATTATTTAAAAGTGGACCCTTTCTTTATGGCATCACAACTGAGCAGGAATTGACTGTAGAAGACAAAGCAGTCCGTGCTGAGCGGCACTAATAAGGCATCATCTCCTGAAATGTGCCTGGGCCGCAGGAAGCCGGCCGCTGCTCCTGCAGCTCCCAGGGATCCGCCAGGAACTGACAAGCAGTTGCAAACTTCCCACATGGGTGTGTTTCTCTTGTCACAGTCCACTTGCTGCGTGATGTTATGATCACAGAGTAACAGCAAAATATTTGCATAGCAAACAGCACCATTTCCCTGGTATCATTAGAGAAGCAAAAAAGAGCCAGAGAGCGTCAGCCTGGAGATGGTTCACAAGCACTCCTGAGCTGTCATTTATCCTGTGCCCATTGTGTGTCAGGTTCTCTTTACATGCGTGGTAAAATAATGATGAAAATAATCCTAATAATAGCTGCCTAATATTGAGGGCTTATTGTATGGCAGGCATTGTACCAAACACTTAGCATGTATAATTTTATTTCATCCTCACAACAATTTTATTAGCTCCATTTTGTAGATGAGAAAACTTGGACACAGAGAAGTGAAGTGACTTGCCAAAGTCACACAGCTCATAAGTAGAAGAGCAGATTTAATTATAGCACTGTCTGACCCCAGAGCCTTATATCACAGCAGCTGAGATCAGACAAGGAACGTGACTCACTTTGCACACAAGTTATTGCTACAGATCAGTGTTTTAGTGTTTCTCAATCTCTTTCACTAACTGCACCCCTTCTGCTATACGGATGGTCCCTAACTTAAGGATAGTTTGACAATGATTTATAGACTTTATGATGTTGTAAAAGCAATTCACATTCAGTGGAAACTGTACTTTGGTTACCTGTACAAATGCTCCATTTTCACTTTAGTACCGGATTCAATAAATTATGTGAGATAGTCAATACTTTATTATAAAGTAGGCCTTGTGTTAGATGATTTGACCCAAATGTAAGCTAATGTGAGTGTTCTGAGCATGTGTAAGGTAGCTGTAGTAGATCGAATTATGTGCTCCCAAAACTCACCGAAGTTTGAATTGTGTCCCCCAAGTTTAAGGTATTGGAGACTTGGCCCCACTGTGACTGTTAAGAGGGTGGGAAATCCTGTTATGGTGATTGAAAGGTGGGGGCTTGAAAGATGGGATGATTAGATTGTAGGCCTGTGCCCTAGTGAACAGATTAAAAATGGTGGTCAGGGGAGTGGTTCTGAGGGCTTACAAAGAAGAGAGGAGTCTGTTCCTGCTCTCCCTGCTGTCCACTTCCACTGTCTTGTAATGCAAGACCACTAGGTCGCTGTTGCCACCTCCAGAAGGACTTTGGACTTCCCAGCCTCAGAAAGTGTAAGCAATAAATTGTGTTTTCTTACAAATCACTCAGTTCCAGGTATTTTGTTATAAGCTACAGAAATGGACTAATACAGTGGGCTAGGCTAAGCTATGATATTTGGTAGGTTAGGTGTAATAAATGCATTTTTTTAAAAAATTTTAATTTTAATTTTAATTTTTTTTTTCCTTTTTTTGTCTTTTTTTTTCATGTCCGGCAACGGATNTTTTAATTTTAATTTTTTTTTTCCTTTTTTTGTCTTTTTTTTTCATGTCCGGCAACGGATCGCAACCCTCAA
>NW_007729141.1:142120-148153 GCF_000696425.1 Galeopterus variegatus
ACAGATTAAAAATGGTGGTCAGGGGAGTGGTTCTGAGGGCTTACAAAGAAGAGAGGAGTCTGTTCCTGCTCTCCCTGCTGTCCACTTCCACTGTCTTGTAATGCAAGACCACTAGGTCGCTGTTGCCACCTCCAGAAGGACTTTGGACTTCCCAGCCTCAGAAAGTGTAAGCAATAAATTGTGTTTTCTTACAAATCACTCAGTTCCAGGTATTTTGTTATAAGCTACAGAAATGGACTAATACAGTGGGCTAGGCTAAGCTATGATATTTGGTAGGTTAGGTGTAATAAATGCATTTTTTTTTAAATTTTTATTTTAATTTTAATTTTTTTTTTCCTTTTTTTGTCTTTTTTTTTCATGTCCGGCAACGGATCGCAACCCTCAATGTCGCGCCTGTACCGGACCGGGACCGGCAACGGGATCGCAACCCTCGGTGTTGCTCCCGCACCCTGCTCACCCAGTGAGCGGCCGGTCTGTATGTGGGATCCGAACCCTTGGTGGGAGCGCCGCCGCACTCCCAAGAGGCACATTGTAGCAGTGCGCCACCCGGCCGGCCCAATAAATGCATTTTTTGAATTACAACATTTTCAGCTTATGAAGGGTTTATTGGGATGTAACCCCATCGTAAGTCGCAGAGATTTAATTCCGCAGATATACTGTAGATATACTGTTTATGTACTGTGGCTCTTTGAAGGCCTGCACACCACTGTAATATCTGGGCCACAAACCATTGTAATATCTAAGCTCTCTTTGCCCCTGTTGAGAATACATGCTATAGGTAAGACTTATAGAGAGTTTGCTCTGTGCTCTATGTAAATTCTAAGCAATTTGGACATATCAATTAATTTATTCAAGAAGCTTATGTAGTTTTGAACAGGTGAAGGAAGTGAGACCCAGAGAGATTAAGAAATTCGCCTTAGTTGACACAGCTAGTGAATAAAGAAGGCAGGATTTGAATTCGAGCAGTCTAGCTCCTGAGTAGAACAGCTTAACCACTATACCACACCACTAGATTTCTGGTATGAGCTGTTCTCACATATACAAGATGCTCTGATGTTTACAAAAGCCTCTGAGAGAAGCATAAGCACCCTCCTCCTCCTTCTCCTTGGATATAAGAGGAAACTGAGGCCCAGGGAGAGGAAGGGAGAGGCTGATGGACTCCTGGCCAAAGAGAGGCAGAACACAGACGTGAATGGGCGTTGTGGTTCCGAGACCCCATGTTTGCTCTCTGTTGAGAAGATCAGCTTCTTGTCTCCAGGCTGTGCTGTCCCCCCTGGCCTTTCCGGGAATGCCACCCTCTGTGTAACAGAGTGATATTCATGGCCACAGCCCACACTCTGCAGAGAAAATTTCATCTCATTAGTCAAATTAAAACTTACTTCTGAACTTGGTATATCTGTGTGATAGACTTCAAGTAAATTATCCTTTTATTTATAGCTCTCTGTCTTCCAGAAACTTAAGCAGCAATATGTTATTTGGCTCATAAAAAAATAAAAATAAAATAAAATAAAATGACACCTCGAGCTAACTAATTAGGGAGGCTTCCAAACTGCTGTTAATTTGAAACGCTGAGATGTGCACCAGCCGCAGCCAGCCTGAGTTCCCAGGGAGGACAGATGCACGCAGCTGCAAAGCCCAGATTTCACATTAAGTCAAACAACTATTCTGAAGGGTTGAGTGAGCTCTGCAAAGTGTCGTTTTAATAAAATCCTTCAATGGTCTTGCCGAGGCGGCTGCACCTGATAGGGGAGGCTGGAAGATGTACGGGAGTTCTCCAGGAGCCTGGCTTTAGGTATACCTACCTTTAGACATTGCTAGATGTTTATTCCAGAGGCACCAATAGATACTCCAGAGCTTTCTTTGCATGTCACTTGGGAATGACAGCAGCAGAAATAGCAAACCAGGTTCAGGTTTGTTAAAATCCACTTTGGTTTTTATTTTTGGTTGCCAGTGTTGTTGTTAATTTTTTTTTTTTATCTGAAATAGTTTTAGATGCAGAAGAGTTGCAAAGATAGTATAAAGAATGAGAATTTCTGCATACCTTTCCCCGGTTGCCCCAAGTGTTACCATTTCCATAACCACGGTAGACTTTTGTGCCAAGCATTCCTCCAGGTGCTGAGGATACATCAGTCAAGAAAAGCAGGTGCAACCCCTGTTCTCATGGAGCACGCAGTCAAGTGGGGAGAGACAGCACGAGAACACACCCATGTTGGTGGTTGTTAAGAGCTGGCCATGTGGCCACTACAACCCCAGATGCCATCAAGTTCCACATTGATCACTTAGGAGCCCTTGAAAGCAGACCCTTGCCATTAACTGGGTGCATGCGTCAGTGTGTGAAGTCCCCGTGACTCTGGACTACAGAGGGGCTCAGGGAAGGCAGTGCTGGGTAAGTGGAGGGGAGCTGAGGACGCAGCATGTGGAATCCAGCAGACCTGCCTTCGGGTCCTCGCATGTGTGTGGTTTGGAGTGAGCCACTCAGCCTCGATAGCAGAAAATGGGGATGAAGTCTTTTCCTTTAGATCGATCTGAGCAGGGTGGAAGCAACTAAGTTTTGCAAAAAAGTCCATGTGCAGTGTCTTGCTCTGCATGGGAGCTAATGAATGGTGGTGCGTGACTTCATCCATCTGGACCATTACAATTGCATCCCTTAGCTCTGTGTTCCCATGCTGGTCCACTGGCTCTCTTCTCCACCTGGCAGCCAGACGGATCCTGTTGAAAATGTTCAGTGAAATCATGGCCCTCCTCTGTTCAGATCCTTCCATGGCCACCTCTTCTCGCTCAGGCCACAGGGATCTTGCTTTTTGGACTTCTTCCCCAGCTGCTCTCTCTCTCTCTCTTTTGCTCCTCGCTGTGCCTGAGCTGCTCCTGGAACACACCAGGCATTCTCAGCCTCAGGGCCTTTGCCCTTACTGTTCCCTCTGCCTGGACATTGTCACCCCCCAATCTTTGCATGGCTCGCTCTGTTCATATCTCGCCTGCAGTGTCACCCAGTGAGAAGGTTTCTTCCAACCATCTGATAAATGCACAGCATCTTTCTTTGCTTTTCCTCCAGGCACTTCTCACAACCTGACAAGTTATGGAATTGATTGTTTTCATTCTTTGCCTTCTTCAGTGTAATTGCCTCTATCCCTGATGCCTGATGTAGTGTTTGGCCCATACAAGGCATTTAAATATTTGCAAGGTGGAAGTCTGTCTATCTGTCTGTCTGAATTCTTCCTTCCTTCTTTCCTTCCTTTCTTCCTTTCTTCCTATTAAGCAGTTACTTAATGGCCATTTTGCTCCTGATCTACTGAGAAGAGGCCTCTTTGAGAAGAGCCTGACTTTTATCCACCAAAGTCTCTTGGCCTCTCTGGAATGAATCACCAGAGCTGAGATGGTGCAGCCCGCTGCCCCACTAGCAAACGTCCTGAAAAGCCCTTCCCTCTTTTCTCCTCTGAACTTGGGTATGAAAGGGCTAGACGTGCATTTGCTGAGGCCTCTAGCTCACTCATTCTGGGGTCTGTTTTCAGCTGTCACTTTCTTCTTGACCTCTACCAAGAATTTCAGGCCAGGAGAGAAATTCAAATTAGCTACCTGCTTGATCTGCTCTTCCTCAATCCTCTCGGTGCAGCAGAGGGAAGAGCAGGGCTAAGGAAATGTGGCAGGGCTGGGGGCAGACACATCAGGCAAGGCCGGCTTCAGTGTGTCCTTTATCAAATGGGATGCTGGCCACTACTTAGACAAACCATGTCGTCTCTTTAGTGTGGGGCTTCCAGGCTGTCTGAGCTGCTGAGGGAAACGTGCCCTCCCGTTGGCCTTCTACATCCAATCAGTCCACTTCGTCAGGTGGTTACAGAAGACATGCCCTGAGCGGGAATGAGAGAGGAAACCAGAGCATCTGTCAACAGACCATGCTCAGGCCAGCCTGGTAAGATGGCAGTTAATGTACCACCTATATGGATTCTTCCTGATAACAATGACGGCTACCATTTATGGAGCAGCATGTGTATTCCAGGCACCATGTTAGCACACACTATCTCAGTGATCCCTACAATTATACAGTGATATATTAATATCTCCTGTTTCACAGACGAGGAAACCGAGACTCAGAAACTTTCCCATGGTCTTAGAGGTAATAAATGGCAAACCAAGATTCAAATAGTGTGACTGAAAACTTCATAAAATTAATCATAATATTAAACTGCAAAAGTTTTATTTTGCCTGCAAACGCATGTATGCTTTTTAATTGGATTAGTTTGCCAACATTTAAAAACAGAGTGATTTTTTTAAAAATGGCAGTTTCTTATTTTTATTTTCTAGCTTTTCATTTTGAAATAATTTCACATGCACAAAAAGTTGTGAAGATAGCCTTCCCTCCATGATAACATCTTGTATAACCTTGGTACATTATCAAAACTAAGAAGTTGACATTGGTGCAATACTCTTAACTGCAGAACTTACCATGTTTCACTAGTTGGTACATGCACTCATTGTTTTAACTAGGTGATTTTAAATTAAAAGCACGGGATTCAAATACCTATTTAAAAATTTCTATCTGACAGCACTAGGCCAGATTTCAATGCAGCGAAGACGAGTTGGAACTGAGCAGAGGCTGCCTCCTTTTAGAGGGTCGCTGAATCTTCATTTTGCCATAGTCTGTAGTTAGTTGACCTCACTTGTTTACATTACCTGCCTGGCCTCTAAAGGGACTTGTATTTGTGACTCTGCAACACTGCTCTAGTCTAGGAACAAAGCAGAATGTCACAATGAAAGAATTCCATTGTGTGATACACCATTCGCAGATAATATATCGCCAAGCTGTGATTATCCAGTGTGAGGCTGGTTAATCAGAAAAATCGTGAGGTAGGATGGGATTTATCTCCTTCAGAGCTCCAGAGCAAAGATGAGAACCAGTGGTGGAAGCCAGAGGTAAATTTTAGTGCATCCTAAGGAAGAGCTTCCTAATAATGAGATCTAACTGGAGAACTAGGCTGCCTTATGAGGCAGTGAGACACCCAGCAGTAGAGGCATCCAAGCAGACACTGAGTGGCCACCCGTTGAACAAGCTGCAGTAGAGATGTCTGTTATTAGAGGAAGGTAAGGTGGTACTTTTCTTAACACCATTTTAATGCTGAGATTCTTGGGTTCTAATTCCATAACTGCAAGACGAAATTAAAGCATGGTATTGTGGTAGTGGTGGTGATGGTTAGCGTGCGTGCACACGCATGCGCACGCGCGCGTGTGTGTGTGTATGCGTGTATATGTGCGTGTGCACACACATGTTCAGTGTTGTATGTATTAGCTCATTTAATCCTCATGACAACAGTCATGTCTAGATATTATTATTTAGCCCATTTCACAGAAAATGGAACCTCTCAGAGACCAGACAATGTGTCCAACTCAGCTAGTGAATAACTGAGTCTGAATTCAAGCTTCTGTCTCTTTGGCTTCAAAGTACCCACACATTACAATATATAACTCTGGCTCCCCACTGAGGCATCTCTTTGACAGAATTATTTTTCAACATTCTCATTTCTCTGAGAAAGAAGGATACATAAATCCACTGGCTGCTGGCTTAGGTGGTGCACTCAGTTCCTATTCAGCCATATGGCCTGCCTTGATGATTTAGAAACTTCAGCCTGTGCACTGGGTGGATCTGGTTATACAAGAAGCACCGGGAGTATTAAAAATGAATAATCTCAGGCCCCATATCTAGAGGTTTTGATTCAGAAAGTCTCTGGATCAAAACCTAGGAGTGTGTACCTTTAAGAAGCTCCTCAGGTTATGCTGATGTTTATCAAGAATGGAAACTCTTGTCCTGTGTTAGCATTGGAATTTAATGTAATGACCCTTGACAATTTTTTCATTGATTTGTGCATTTCTTATTTCATTTATTTGTACTCTGTGAGATGAATATGAAGCAACAAGTATGTGCCCAAATCTGTTCTGGGTATAAAGGAATTCATCAATGAACAAAATAGACTCTCTCCCTCTGTCTCTCTCTGTCTCTCTGTCTCTCCGTCTCTCTCTCTCTCTCTCTCTCTCTCTCTCTCT
>NW_007729141.1:149047-150433 GCF_000696425.1 Galeopterus variegatus
TATATATATATATATATATATATATATATATATATATCTCCTGCCCTCATAAAGCTTACATCCTATTGGGTGTGATTTTAGTTATGTTCAATTAGAGTCTACATTCTAACGTAGAAAGCAGAATTTAGATATTTTATAAATAAATTGAAGGGCTGAGGGGAAACTTAAAAAGTGGTTAATAAGTGATGTTTTCCAGGGGCTGAGATTAAGATGAAAAGGGAAATGACTGTTAATGGGTATGCGGTGATGAAAATGTTCTTGAATTAGATGGTGGTAATGATTGCACAACCTTGGGAGTATACTAAGAACTACTGAATTGTCCACTTTAAAAGGGCAAAATTTAAGATATGTGAATACATCAATACTAGACTTGTACTTCTCACCATTTACCAAAATCAACTCCAAATGGACTAAAGAATTAAATATACATCCTGAAATAATAAAATTCCTTAAAGAAAACACAGGGGAAAAACTTCAAGAAGTAGGACAGGGGAAAGACTTTATGAATATGACCCCCGAAGCACAGGCAGCAAAAGGAAAAATAAGCAAATGGGAATATATTGAACTGAAAAGCTTTTGCACAACAAAGGAAATAATCAACAGAACAAAAAGTCAACCCGCAGAGTGGGAGAAAATGTTTGAAAACTATGAATCTGACAAGGGGTTAATATTCAGTACATAAAAGAAACTCAAACAACTTAAGAGTAAAAAAACAAATAACCCAATTAAAAAATGGGCAAATAAGCTGAATAGGCATTTCTCAAAGGAAGATGTACAAATGGCCAAAAGACACATGAAAAAGTGATCGACATCACTCTGCATCGGGGAAATGGACATCAAAACCACATTGAGCTATTTTCTCATTCCAGGTAGACTAGCTATTATCAAAAAGACAGAGAATAACAAATGCTGGCAAGGATGCAGAGAAAGAGAAACCCTCCTACACTGTTGGTGGGACTGTAAATTGGTGCAGCCATTATGGAAAGAAAACCGTATGGAGGTTCCTTAAACAACTACAGATAGAACTGCCATACGATCCAGCAATCCCACTGCTGGATATATTCCCGAAGGAATGGAAATTATCATGTCAAAGGGACACCTGCACTCTGTTTATCACAGCTCTATTTACAATAGCCAAGAGTTGGCACCAAACTAAATGTCCTCAATCGAGCACATAAGGAAAAAGTGGTATATATACTCAATGGAATATTACTCTGTCATAAAAAATGAATGAAATACTGCAACATGGATGAGCTTGGAGAAAATTATGTTAAGTGAAATAAGGCAGGCACAAAAAAAGAATACCATTTGTCCTTACTCATAAGTGGGAGCTAAAAAATAAACAAATAAATAAAAAAAGAAAGAAAGATACAACAATCACAGCAA
>NW_007729141.1:150646-151946 GCF_000696425.1 Galeopterus variegatus
TGATCCAGCAATCCCACTGCTGGATATATTCCCGAAGGAATGGAAATCATCATGTCAAAGGGACACCTGCACTCTGTTTATCACAGCTCTATTTACAATAGCCAAGAGTTGGCACCAAACTAAATGTCCTCAATAGAGCACATAAGGAAAAAGTGGTATATATACTCAATGGAATATTACTCTGTCATAAAAAATGAATGAAATACTGCAACATGGATGAGCTTGGAGAAAATTATGTTAAGTGAAATAAGGCAGGCACAAAAAAAGAATACCATTTGTCCTTACTCATAAGTGGGAGCTAAAAAATAAACAAATAAATAAAAAAAGAAAGAAAGATACAACAATCACAGCAATATGTTGAACTTTCAAAAGGAGAGAACAGCAGAACTGAGGTTACCAGAGGTGGGAAAGGGGGAGGGGGTAAGGGAAGAATTGTTAGAGGGCCACAAGAATCTTTACATTGTTTAATGATAAGTATACTAATTATCCCAATTTGAGCATCACATATTGCACATGGGCAATGATATTCAACTCTGTACCCCACAGATATGTACAATCAATTGCATTGCAATTGAAAATATAGAAAAATAAATAAAATAATTAAATAAATAAAAATTAATGAATAAGGACGTCGGAAACCAGATCACTCACACATTGCTATCAGGAATGTAAATGGTGCAACCACTCTGGAAAATTGGCAATTCTTTTCAAAGCTAAAAATGAAGTTACCATATAAAGCAATAACTGCACTCTTGGGCATTTATCCCAGAAAAACAAAGGCTTATTTTCATTCAGAAACTGGAACACAAATATTTATAGAAGCTTTATTCATAATAACTCCCATCTGGAAACTTCTCACGTGTCCTTTATTGAGTAAATGGTTAAACAATCTGTGGTATATCCATACCATGGAATACGACTCAGTAACACAAAGTAATAAACTATTAATGTACTCAGTAAGTTGAATGAACCTCAAGGGAATTATGCTAAGTTTTAACCATATTTCAAAAAGAATTATTTCGGGCCGGCCCGGTGGCGCACTGCTACAGTGCGCTGCTTGGGAAGCGCGGCGGCACTCCCGCCGAGGGTTTGGATCCCACATATGGACCGGCCGCTCACTGGCTGAGCGAGGTGCAGGAGCAACACCGAGGGTTGCGATCCTGTTGCCGGTCCCGGTCCGGTGCGGGCGCGACACTAAGGGTTGCAATCCGTTGCCGGTCACGAAAAAGGACAAAAAGGAAAAAAAAAAAAGAATTATTTCATTTATGCAACATTCATGAAATAATCTACTTATAGAGAT
>NW_007729141.1:152304-154144 GCF_000696425.1 Galeopterus variegatus
GACACTGAGGGTTGCAATCCGTTGCCGGTCACGAAAAAGGACAAAAAGGAAAAAAAAAAAAAGAATTATTTCATTTATGCAACATTCATGAAATAATCTACTTATAGAGATGGTTGGGGGTGGGGGTGCTAGGATGGATGTGCCTATAGAGGGACAACATGGGGGGTCTGGTGGTGATGGTGCGATTGAGTATCTTGATTGTGGTGGAGGTTACACAAGGGTACAGAAGCGTCATAATTACAAAGAACTACACGTGTGCCTTCCCCCATGGGTGCATGTGTAACTGGTGAAATCTGAGTAAGACCTGTGGAGGTCTGTGGACTGTACCAATGTCAATTTCTTGGTTTTGGTACTGTAACATAGTTGTAAAAAATGTTCATGTTGTTGGGGACTGGGGAATGGTGCCTAGGAATTACCTCTACATTTCTTTTCAATGTTCTGTGAATCTGTAATTATTTTAAAACAAATACTCGAAAGTGGCAAATAATCACTTTTTCTTTACTCAGTCAAAAAATCAAGCACCAAATCAGTGTGTTTAGAATTTTACTCTTTATGTAAACTATGAAGAACATTTTATATATGTGGTTGCTTGTATGTGCATAAACTATCTCTAAAGGGGTACACAAGAAACTGATGACATTTGTTTAACTATAGGAATAGAAATGACAGACTGGGGGATAGAGGTGAGCAGAAAATTTTTACTATCCCCTCTTCTGTGTGTTTTAATTTTGAACAACATGAATATATTGCTTGCAAATTAATTAATTAATTAAATCACAGGGCTTCCACTTCCGATGAGGTGGAGTGGACACAGAATTCCCTATTTCTCCCACTGACTACAGCTAAAAACCTCTGGGCATCAAATGTAAAATAAACGTAAGAAGACTCTGAAAGGTACAGAGAAGAAGGCAGACTAGTGAGGGACCTCAAAACCTGCAGAGCAACGTGTTGGTGAGCTCTCTGGGGTCTCTTTTCTCCTCATATATTCCAGACTATGTACTGGAGGAACCAGCAACCCCAAAATGCCAGTTGGCACAAAGCTGTAAAAACAGATGTCTCTTTCTGTCCAAAGAACCAGGATGGAGGCATCCTGACAAGACAGAAAATTTTTAGACAATTATCGTTCTACACCAGCCACACACCATAGAAATAATCGTGGCCCCACTCCCATTTCTGTTAGCAAAAGTTGAGTTGAAAGCCTAGATTTCTACCCTTCCTGGTCTGTAATAAGGTGCACCAACTCCTCTGCTGGGGTGGTGTTAGGGGACATGTGCGGGCCCTGGTCTTCCACTCCCACTCAGTGGGTTGAGGTACCCATCCTTCTCTTCACTGGGACAGTGTCTGAGGAGAGTCAGAACTTTCACCACTGTCCAGCAGTAACATCACCTCTGCGGTGTCAGTGGAGGCCATGTGGGGATCAAAACATGGCTCACCTCCCTATCCCAGCCAGGTGGTATCTGCAGATATTTAATGAGGATTCTGGACTCCCACCTGTGTCAAGCAGTAACAAGGAGCCCCTCACCACTGGTGTCAATGGAGGCCAAGTGGAAAACCTGGAATTCTACCCCCATGTGGCAGTAATGAGGAGGCATGCTTTCATTCCCTACTGGAGCGGTGTCAGAGGAGGCCTGCTAACACATAGGATTTAAATAAGACCCAGAGTCTTAACGTAATATCTAAAATGACCAGGTATCAATCAAGTATCACTTGTTATATTAAGAACCAGGCATATCTCAACTTAAATGAAAAAAAAGGCAATCAGCAGACTCCAACACCAAGATGACAACTGTTAGAGTTATCTGAGAAGTATTTTAAAGCAGTTGTCATAAAAATGCTTCAG
>NW_007729141.1:154815-157322 GCF_000696425.1 Galeopterus variegatus
ATGACAACTGTTAGAGTTATCTGAGAAGTATTTTAAAGCAGTTGTCATAAAAATGCTTCAGGGAGGAATTATGAACGTAGTTGAAACAAACAAAAAATAAGAAGTCTCAGGAAAGAAACAGAAATTCTCAGCAAAGAAATATAAAATAGCAAATATCAAAGAAATAAAGGAAGGGCCGGCCCTGTGGCTCACTCAGGAGAGTGTGCCACTGGGAGCACTGAGGCGGTGGGTTAGGATCCTGTATGGGGATGGCCGGTCCACTCACTGGTTGAACGTGGTGTAGACAGCACTGTGCCGAGGGTTGCGATCCCCTTCCTGGTCAATAAATAAATAAAATAAAAATAAAAAAAATAAAAAAGAAAAATAAAAAGAAATAAAGGACTTAGAATTTTAAAAAGTACCTCTAGTGATTATGATCGTTTGTTTTAAAAGTACAAAAGATCAATGAAACAAAGACTTGGTTTTTCAAAGAGGTAAATAAAATCGATAAACCTTTAGCTAGATTAAGGAAGAAAAAAGGAGAAAAGACTCAAGTAAATAAAATCAGAAATGAATAGAGGGACATTGCAACTGATACCACAGAAATACAAAGGATCATAAAAGACTACTATGAACAACTGTATATAAATAAACTGGAAAACCTAGAAGAAATGGATAAATTCCTGGACACACACAACTTACCAAAGTTAATTCATGAAGAACTAGAAAATCGAAACAGACCAATAATGAGTAATGAGATTGAAGCAGTAATAAAAATCTGCCAACAAGAAAACCCCAGGACCAGATGGCTTTACTGCTGAATTCTACCAAACTTGTAAAGAAGAACTAGCATTGATTCTTCTCAAACTCTTCCAAGAAATTGCAGATGAGGGGATACTTCCATACTCCTTCTATGAGGCTAACATTAACCTTATACCAAAACTGGAAAAAGATACAACAAAAAAGGAAATTACAGACCAATTTCTGTAATGGACATGGATGCACAGATCCTCAACTAAATACTAGCAAACAGAATCCAACCACATGTTAAAAAAATCATTCATCATGGTCAAGTGGAATTCGTCCCAGTGATGTAAGGATGGTTCAGCAACACAAATCAATAAATGTGATACACCACATCAACAGAATGAAGGGAAAAAATCATGAGCCTTTCAATAGATGCAGAAAAAGCATTTGATAAAATCCAATACCTCTTCATGATAAAAACAGTCAACAAATTAGATACAGAAAGAATTAAGTACAGAAAATTAGGTACAGAAAGAATGTACCACAATACAATAAATGACATATATGACTAACCCACAGCTAATATCATACTATATTGACAAAAATTGAAGTCTTTTCCTCTATGATCTGGAACAAGACAAGGATGCCCACTTTTCCCACGGTCATTCAACATAGAACTGGTAGTTCTAGACAGCACAATAAGGAAAGAGAAAGCAATAAAGTTCATCCAAATTGGAAAGGAGGAAGTCAAACTATCCCTATTTGCAGATGACATGATCCTATGCATAAAAAATCCTAAAGAATCCCCAAAATTACTACAACTAATAAATGAATTAAGCATAGCATCAGGATACAAAATCAACATACAAAAATCAATAGCCTTCCTATATGCCAATAACAAAATAGCTGAAGAAGGAAACAAGCAAGTAATCCCATTCCCAATAGCTACCAAAACAATGAAATACCTAGGAGCAAATTTAACCAAGGAAGTGAAAGACTTCTACAATGAAAACTATAAAACATTGGTAAAAAAATTGAAGAGGACACAAATAAATGGAAAGATATCCCATGTTCATGGGTTGGAATAATTAACATCATCAAAATGTCCATATTACCCAAAGCAATCTGCACATTCAATGCAATCCCTATCAAAATACCAATAACATTCTTCACAGAAATAGAAAAAATGATCTTAAAATTTGTATGGAACCACAAAAGATCCTGTTGCAGCTAAAGCAATCTTGAAAAAAAGAAAAAAGTTGGAGGCATCACACTCCCTGACTTCAAAATACACTATAAAGGTATAGTAACTAAAATGGCATGGTACTGGCATAAAAATAGATAAATAGGCCAATGAAACAGAACAGAGCCCAGAAACAAGTCCACACATTTACAGCCTACTGATTTTCAACAAAGGTGCCAAAGATATACAGTGGGAAAAGGACAGCCTCTTCAATAAATGGTGCCAGGAAAACTGGATATCCACATTCAGAGGTTTGAAACTAGACCTCTATCTCATCATACAGAAAAATAACTCAAAATGAACTACAGGCCTAAATTTAAGACCCCAAACTATGAAACTACTAGAAAAAAATAGGGGAAACACTACTCAAAATGGGAGTGTGCAGCATTTTTTAAAAAATGAGACCACAAAAGCACAGGGAACTATTTCTCTGCCTGACTCGTTTCACTTAATATTATTCTTTCAAGGTCCATCCATAAAGAAATACCACATGCTTTCACTTATTGGAGGGAGCTAAAGGTGAATGAATCAATTCACA
>NW_007729141.1:157645-158606 GCF_000696425.1 Galeopterus variegatus
TTAGACTGGTTATCATCAACGAGACAGAAAACAGCAAATGTTAGCAAGGATGCGGAGAAAAAGAAACCCTCCCACACCATTGGTGGAAGTGTAAATTGGTATAGCCATTGTGGAAAACAGCATGGATGTTCCTCAGAGAACTGTGAATAGATGCACTTTATAATCCAGCTATCCCACTCCTGAGTATAAACCCAAAGGAAATGAAATCAATATATCAAAAAGACACCTGCATTCCCATGTTCATCACAATACTATTCACAAAAGCCAAGAGATGGAATCAACCTAAGTGCCCATCAATGGATGAATGAATATAAAATCTGTGCTACACATACACAGTGGAATACTATTTAGCTATAAAAATAAATGATGTATTATTTGCAGCAACAAGGATGGAATTGGCAAACATCATGTTAAGAAGTCAGGCACAGAAAGACAAATACCACATGATCTCACTCTGATGTGGAATCTTAAAAAAAANAGACAAGAGATGTATTAGTCTGTTTCTGTCACTTCTAATAAAAATACCTGGAACTGGATAAATTGTAAGAAAATTAAATTTATTGCTTACAGTTTCAGAGACTGAGAAGTCCAAAGTCCAGGGAATGCATCCAGTGAGGGTCTTCTTTGATGGTGGCTTTACAGCAACACAGGGGTCTCATGTGGCAGAAAATGATGGAGCAGAGAGAGAGACTCATGTGCCCTCCTTTTAAAGCCCTCAGAAACATGCCTGTGACTACCATTAAACCATCAACTTGATCACCTCTTCAAGGCTGCACCTTTCAATTATCATAATAGGATTTCCCATCCTCAGTAGTTACCATGTAGATTAAACTTCAGTGACTTTGGGGGGCCATTCAATCCACTTCAAGTAGCTAATATTCAGAATATATAAAGAACTCAAACAACTCAACAGCAAAAAGCAAATAACACAGTTTAAAAATAGGCAAAGTACCTGAATAGA
>NW_007729141.1:160727-168564 GCF_000696425.1 Galeopterus variegatus
CTCTACAGCTTGCAGGCCTTTGTGGAAACTGCGTGGTCTACCTGGCTAGCTTCTACTCAATCCTCAGGTCTCAGCTTAAATGGCACTGGCTCTAGGAAGCCTTCTCTGACTTTTCCTTTCCATGTGTGGGTTAATTGCCCTTGCCGTGTATTGTGTCTGGTATCTTCCCCTTTTCACTGGAGGTAGGTGTGAGCTGATAGTAAGTTTGAACATGGGAATTGAGAAGAAGCATGGAAAGATAAAGGCAGGACTCCAAAGTCTTAGTATAACAGATGAAAGCTTGCTTGTGTGTGAATTTTATATCTACATTTGCTAATAAATGCGTAAATTATCTCTGAAAGGATACCCAAGAATCTGATAACACTTTTTTTAATTCTAGGAATAATCCCCATAATTGAGTCTGGGCTCTAGACAAGATGCTTGGGGAAGGAGCTGGGCTAGGGTGGTGATTTGGTTTGGGGTCCTCTAGCATAGACCCTGAGACCAGGTAGTTTAATTGGGAGATGATCCCAGGAAGCATAGGTAATGGGAGTGGAGAAGGTGAGACAGGGAAGGGGGAAAGTCAAAGATGGGTGGGTGTGTTAATGAGCAGGTCACTGCTGTGGGCACCTGGGCTCAATCCTGCTGGGGTCTCTTGGAGGAACTGCCTCAGTGTGATGCCACTGAGGCTTGAGGAGGCTGGGCCACTGTCACTTTAGGTGTTTATACCCCCTGTGTGTGTCAGTGCAAGCCCACAGTGCGCTGTGCAGCAGGAAGCTAGGAGAAAAGAGGAGGGTCTCACATCTTCTGCTGGAGATTGGGGGAGAAGCTTGTATGGGCCACTGTCACTTTAGGTGTTTATACCCCCTGTGTGTGTCAGTGCAAGCCCACAGTGCGTGGTGCAGCAGGAAGCTAGGAGAAAAGAGGAGGGTCTCACATCTTCTGCTGGAGATTGGGGGAGAAGCTTGTAGCCTGGTTAGCAGCTGAGAACCCACACTGGTGGAGAACACACCAGGCAGCATGTGAACAACGTCTGCCCTGGGAAGGATCCACATTCGCATGGGTACAGTGAGGGAGAGACCTCAGAACCCATCTTTTGACCACAAGGAGAGCAGCAGGCAGCATGGTCCTCCTAGAGACGAGCCTGGTTTCAAGGCATTTGGAGGAAAAACAACCACCTCTTCTTTACAAGATGAAGAGACTGGGGCTCAGAGATATCATGTAACTTGCCTTAGAACGTCCAGGTCCTGCTAATGCAAGACATTGAAAACTCCCAGTTTTCTTTTATCGGCTGTCCTAGAAGCCAGGACTCAGAAAATACTTGCCAAGTACACGTGGTGATGAACCAAGTACTTCCTCAGCCCACTTAGACAGACATGAGGGGAAACTATAAAATGTTCTTACTGCTAGCCAGAGGTCTGTGGACGATAACCAGAACTTGTGTGCCAGCCAGCCACTTCCTGGGGCTGAGGTGTGTCAGCATTGGGCAAAATGATGCCAAAGGGTTAGTTTCTTCAGGCAAGTAAAACCCTAAGCAGAGAGAATCAAAGATTCCTTCTCTTAGCATAGTGGGAGCTCCATGGGGCTAACTCCAGGTCTGGCAAGCATTAAGTTTTGGCTCCGGAGCCCACAGGCCACTGCGAGGCAGCCTCGGTGATGCCCAGAGGCTGAGACCATACAGTCCAAGCAGCAGGGTGATGCCTGTGAATTCGGAGGAACTGCTATGTGCCTTCTCAGGAGGCTGAGTGGACGCAGGAAGGATGTAGTCATCACGATTTGGACTCTTTTTTGATACCATCCTTCTCCCACAGTTTCTGCAAGAGGGTGACTGTATTTACATTATGTGACCTCACCCTCCTGGCTGTAGCTGATTAGACCAGGGGTAGATCAGAAGGTCCAGTCTTTGACTGGGGTGATTGAATCAAGGTCTCCCTAGACAGCATGAAGTAAGATAGATGCACAGAATCTATAGTCAAATGGTGGTGCTTGGACCGGGAGGCCATCTGGAATCAGTTCAGAGCTGGGGTCTTTGCCATTCAAAAGGATGTCATGAGTTTCAGTAGGAATTCTTCCCTTCACAAGTAACAGAAAATTAAAAACAAATTAATTTTCACGTAGAAAAAGGGGATTTACTGCTTCAGGAAACTGTGAAATCTAGGATAACGTAGACATCAGGCATCATTTGATGCAGGGGTTCATATGATGTCATATAATATTCTCTCTTCATTGCTGAGCTCTGCCTTGCTCTACATGCTGGCTTTATTCTCAAATAGGATTTATCTTGGTAGTTTCAGCATCATTCTAGAAGCCCCAAAAACTACAGTCCATTTTGAAACCTTATGTTAAAAGAAGAGTCACTTTCCAAAATGCCCCAGCAAAAGCCTCATTGCATCTTATTTAGTCTTACTTGACCATAAACTCAACCCTGAACCAACTTCTGTGACCGGAGGAAAGCCAATGAGCTAATTATGGCTAAGTTCTGGCTGTCATTGCATCTTTAGTGTTGGTCACCCGGACCTTAACCAAGTCGTATGAACTGATGAAGGGGAAGGAGAGGAGCTCCAAACATCTGGAAGAGGAATGGATGGATGTCGAGTAGTTCACAACACCATTGCTAAGTGGAGGATGGTTGTATGCAGAGAGGGAAACAGAGCTGGCACCCACGGCAGAACAGGTAGAGGACCATGGTCAGGTCGGGAGGCATAGGGGCAGAGGGAAGGAGGGAGGGAAGAAGGGAGGGAATGAGAAACAGACTCCCTTCATTCCTTGCTTTCTTAGTTTCACACTGTCTTTGTTTGAGCTGCTATAACAAAATAACAGACTAATTGGCTTATAAAAAATAGACATTTATTTCTCACAGGTCTGGAGTCTGGGAAATCCAAGATCAAGGAGGAGGCAGATTTGGTGTTTGGTGAAGGTCCACTTCTTGGTTCATAGATGGTTGTCTTTTTGCTGTGTCCTCACATAGGGAAGGTGAGAGGTCTCTGGGTTCTCTTCTAGAGGGACACTAATCCTCAAACCCTCATGATCGTGTCTAATTCTAACTACATCCCAAATTCCTCACCTCCTAATACCATCCTTCTGGGGGTAAGGTTTCAACACATGAATTTTGGAGGACACAAACATTTAGTTCATAGCAGGTCCCCATCCCCAGAAATGCCATATGGAATTGCCTTTGTGTCCTTACAATGAACTTCCCGTTTTTCTCAAGGTGGGTTTCTGTGTCTTACCACCCCAGCCCCAAATTCAGGCCAAGAAACGCTCAGTTACCCTGGTCCCCAAGACAGATGGCTACAGGGAGGCAAACTCTGTCTGGATGCACTTTAATAGATGAATCATGAGCATTAATTTCTTGAAGTGCATTTGTCTCTCCAGTTACTAAGCACTGTTAGTCCTAATTAACCAGTTAGCAGACAATTTTTCAACCTATCAAGTAGTGAAATAAAATAATGAACTCAGCTGAGGAGGACTGGAAAGGTGGAGAGTTCACTGGAAAAACTAGTATTTTATTACCAATTCCACTCAGGATTGAGCTGCAGAGGATTTCCTCTTCTTCTTCTCCCCGCCCCCCCTTTTTTCTTTCTTTTTTTCCACTTTTCTCCTAATCATACCTTCAAGTCAGAAGAATCTTGCCAGGATATTGAGATGAAGGATGCCTCTATGTTTCCTTTATAAACAAGCTCAATTTAATTCATGTTTGCACCCAGTTAATTTGGATGCCTTAATGATCCCGTGAGCCCGGAAAGGAAATCAGACGAACACCTTATATCCACCTCATTCGATAACGTCTCGAAGGACTTTCTTTGTTAGAAAACACACTATTGAAAACCCTATTCCCCTGTTTCCAGATTTGTGTCTGGACTTTGACATTGTCTCATTCTGATAACTTGAATCAACAGAAAGTGTGGGAGGAAATAAAGGAGTTCAATAACTCTTTAAAATTCCACAGGTCCTAAGTCCTTTATGACGTGTCCTTGTCTGTCTCCCCACTCTCCCCCCACGTTCCTCACCTGGACCTCATATATCGGGGGCTCAACACATGCCTGTTGAGGGAAGGAGGGTGCCCCCTATCTCAGCACCATTGCCTCTGCCCCACCTGGCTGCCCCCTAGGGGGCGCTGTGCTCCTTCAGACAGTTGGCCTGAGTCTTGACTCCTGCAACTCTGTTCCTTGTTTCCCTTGAGTGGAGCCGAAACAGGCTGACATTTCCATAAAGAGCATCGCTGAAAATGTGCGAGGCGGGTGGAGAAATAAGGAAAATGCACGAATGCATGAAACGTTCATGTTTCCTTATGATGCTCAAAACTCCAATCAAAGTGGCTGTGCGATTTGCCAGGCTCCACTGTATCTGGTTTCTGTGCCACTCTTGGCTCTGTCTGAGCTTCTCCCCTGTCTATCCCATGTGCCAAAGCCACCTGTTTTCCATGTGGAGGGAGCTATCTGCTGGACACTTGGCCCCTTCCTAGGACTACACCAGAAAATCTCTCCCTCTCATGAATTCAAATGCTTGCCCAAGTCAAGCAGCTCTCCCTGCATTCAAGACCTCTCCACTTCGGTCTAACAGAGTATTCTCAAGGTGAGGTCTCTGCAGCATCCTGGAAACTTGTTAGAAATGCAAATTTTCAGGCCCTACCCCAGACCTATGACATAGGAGTTCTGAGAGTAGGCCCAGAAATGTTTTTTAACAAGCCCTCTACGTAATTCTGATGCACACTCAAGTTTGAAAACCACTGGTATAATGAACCGGGTTCAGTCAGAAGAAACAGGGCAGCTAAGACTTCATTCTGTGCAGGTATTGGTGGTCTGCTGTGGTCACAGTTCTTAGAGGCCTGGAAAGAGGGACCACATAAGCAGAGACCCTTTAAGAATGACTCTGAATATGAAGGCATCAGAAAGAACTCCTGGGGCTCTGCAGAGAATGAATTCAACTCCTGAGTCCCAAACCTAACTTTCTGGCTCATCCTTGCATCTGTCTCCTTGTTTTATGGCCAAGGCCTCAAACTAGTGGATATTAAGAACATGGGACTTATGGCTCATGCAGTATATCAAATAAATTACTTTTAATAAATTGCTCATTTTTTTAAAATTGGAGTATTCTATGTGAAAATTTGGATTTCTGGCTTCTTTGGAGAAATCAGAATGTCTGGCAACTCTCATATGACTTCAACTAGCTGGAGCTGAGTAATGGCTTTACTCTTTAGATGGAGCCTGCATTCTCTAGGTTTGCCTCAGTCCCCACTACTCCCTGTTGTGTCCCCAAAATTGTGGTTGATTTTTAGTTGACATTTATCCTTGTGCATATTCTGTTGTTTTATTTATTTTACTAGAAAAACCATATCCATATATATATATATATATATATATATATATATATATATAAAAATGTGTACACACACACACACACACACACACACATATTTTTTAATCAGAAGGGGAAAGATGTAGACCAAGGAGGGTTAAGGGGTTTTAAGAAAAATACTACAGGTTTAATTTCTTTGTACAAGTAAAGAATAAGTGTAATTGTTTAATCTGAAAGCCAAACATGATTTTCATTGAAAGAATACAACTTTACATGGCAACTAAATATACCTCACCCCAAATCATTTTTTTTATTTTTTATTTTTTGGCTCAACATTCCTTTACATTTGAGACCCCAGTGTTATGATTTTCTCTGTTTCCTTATTAAGTCTCAGTGACTTATAGTGAATGTTCTCTCTTGGTTCTGCTACTGCATTACACTCTGCTCTTGAGTCACAGACCCAAGAAATATATGGCAGATTCTGAGGTGCACACTCGGATAAGGGTTTTTGCCAGGCCGATCAGCAATCAGAAACAAGATGGTGGCCAGGATCTGGCAGGGCAGGTAAGTTAAATTGTTGATGCTGCCTTAATAAGTGTGCCCAGGAGGGCTTGGTGGATTCTAGCACTGACTCAGCAGGTGTTCAGACCTGTTGAGTCCAAACTAGCAGGTGGTTAGAGTTAGGGACAAAGTTCTTCATCAGTCATCATCCAATGTCACATAGTCAGAGACAATTTTAGCTATCTACTGTTTTCTAACAAACCACTCCAAAACTCCATGCATTGGTTGAGCTGTTCCTCTTCTTTTCTTTGCCTGGCCTTACTCATGTGGCTGAATTGCACTGGAGAGTTGGCTGGAAGATCCAAGATGGTTCAGTCACACATCTGGCAGTCGGTGCCAGCTGTTGGCTGAGGCATCTTGGTTGTCTTTCTCCAATAGGTTATTCTGTATGCAGTGGTCTCAGAACTGTGTTCCAAGAGAATGAACCCCAATGCACAAGTGCACATCTCAGCTTAGCATGCACCAGATTGCACATGTCCCATTGGCCAAAGCAACTCACAAAGCCAAGCCCAGAGTCTGAGGACAGGGACACACAAGAGTATGGACACGGGCATGCAGGATGTGTGGGAGCCCTTATGGTAGCAGACTACCCAGGACAGCACAGCGAGGGCCAATCAATTCCTTCCCAGTGGGACTCCCTAACAACTGGCTCCAAGACACTGCTGTCAACCCTCTGGCAGGGTGACTGACAGTAACATTCATTTGTTTCTTGGATCTTGTTAAATTTTGTTGATCTTGTTGGATCCAAGAAAGAAAGAATGAAGAAAACCATAGGGTATAGAGAGACCTGCACTCTGGGATTTGGGAACAGGACTTGCCTCCTGTAGCTCAAGGAGCAGGTGAGTGAGAGCAGCCCCTCTGAGCCCCCGACTCAGCTGCATAGTTAGAGAAGTCCCCACAGGCCTCGCCTGCATCTTTATAAGACCAGCTCATTTCTGGAGGGCATCTCGGTGGTAATTGTTTTCAGTGAGAAGTATATATATTGAACTGGGCTATCAAAGAGTGGTATGAGCACATTTGTGTGTTGAGAAACTGGATCCACAATACTAATTTCCTAAAGAAGAGAAGAGTTAAACTGGAGTCAGCCAGGATGAGACAAAGGTCCTGAGATGAGATTGCCCATCTTATCTGGGAACTTAGGTGCTATTTATCTTCATCTGACCAAACACTTTAGTGTGTGTGTGTAAGTGTGTATGGGTGGGGTGGAGAGAGAGTGAGAGAGAGAGATGAGAGAGAACATGCACACGTGTGAAAGAGGAGCTGCTGGTTGTCCCAGCACATCCTCTGGCCCACCCCAGAGTGTGACTTGTAGAGAGTTTCTGTAGGAGCCCCCTATTCCCAGTGCAGAGAGAGAGATGAGAGAGAACATGCACACGTGTGAAAGAGGAGCTGCTGGTTGTCCCAGCACGTCCTCTGGCCCACCCCAGAGTGTGACTTGTAGAGAGTTTCTGTAGGAGCCCCCTATTCCCAGTGCATCTCTCCCTGAGGGGTCTCCTTGAGGCGGCCTCCATAGGAGTGTGCTTCACCCACATGTGGGGTCAGATCAGAAGCACCAATGGGGTAAGCCCCCAGGAGGGACCCTCAACACTGGAATTGGTGGAGAAATACCCCAACTTCCTCACCCGCCCTCTGGGTAGTCCTGAGGCTTGTTCCTCACAGTGTCTCCATGGGTCTCTGTGCGATGGAGCCCCTGCTGCCCACAGTGGTAGCCCGCTCATTAGCACACACTCTGCTGGCTTTCTTCTCTTCTCTGACTCGTGTCTCTGCTCCCTCATCAGCTTCCTGGGATCACCTCCCAAATAAACGACCTGCACCTAAGAGTTTGACTGGGAGGCTGCTTCCGGGGGAACCGACCTGAGGCAGCAGACATGCGTACAGGTGAGATTGTTTGGGAGACTATAATATTTACAAATTGAGAAAGGCACTCTGTGTGTGTGTGTGTCTAAGAGAGAGAGGGCAGGAGAGAGAGCGGAGAGAGAGGAAGAAGGAGGAGAAGGAA
>NW_007729141.1:168788-187813 GCF_000696425.1 Galeopterus variegatus
CTGCTGGCTTTCTTCTCTTCTCCGACTCGTGTCTCTGCTCCCTCATCAGCTTCCTGGGATCACCTCCCAAATAAACGACCTGCACCTAAGAGTTTGACTGGGAGGCTGCTTCCGGGGGAACCGACCTGAGGCAGCAGACATGCGTACAGGTGAGATTGTTTGGGAGACTATAATATTTACAAATTGAGAAAGGCACTCTGTGTGTGTGTGTGTCTAAGAGAGAGAGGGCAGGAGAGAGAGCGGAGAGAGAGGAAGAAGGAGGAGAAGGAACGAGAGGAGGGTGGGGAGGAGAGGAAAGAGGAGGAGAGAGCTGAAATCTTGAGCACCCACTATGAAAAGTCACCGCATCCCTGAAGGTGGTCCTGATGCATGCATACACAGAGCCCCCTCTCCGCTCAGTAGGAATAATGCTTTCCAAATCCTGCCCAGACTTTCAGGGCACTCTTGCCGTTCTCATGGTAGTTATTCAAGGACCCCTGTCTTTTCGTTGCTCTGGTCCTATGTGCCTAAGTTGGCCCTGGCTCATAAACAGTGTCCAATGAATGAGAGAAACAAGATTGAATGGATGAATGAATGCGTGCAAGAAACATAACAATGATTAGAATCTGAAAAGATCCAGGTGCTTTTGGAGGGAAAAGAATGGAATATTTGACGAGGGCCCCAGTGTCTCAGACAGTGCCACACGCATCTCCCAAGAGCTCATCTTGATAATGAAAGACAGGAGGAGTAGAAAGAAAGGTGAGGTGGTGACATAGGGGACAGTCCCTGAACTCAGGTTGTAAGAAGCCCTCCCGCTCTTCAGAAGCAATGCTGTGGACACAGAGGGGAGCTTTCCTCCCAGGCAGTCTCCCACCCCACCTTCCTTTTCTTACGTGGTTCAATTCCCTTTCTTAAAGTTAGTGGAGTAAACTGATAATTAAGCAATTAAGCATCAAAGAGAGGCTTTGACAGGACTGGCACTTGTTTAGAAAACCAGTGAAGAAATCATAATGGAGGTAAAGGACAGTTCCTGTGAGTCCTCCTTTGGAAGGAGGCACGGGTCCCAGGGGGCTGGGACTCCAGCTGGTCCAGCACAGATGTCCAGAGGGCTCTGGCTGTGCTGGGATGAGTGAGTCCTGGCCGTGCTGTGGCCTTCTGGGGGCTTGGCTTCTGAGAACCGACATTGCTATACCTGCCGCTGCATGGCTGGTGTGGAGAACTTCTCGGCTGGGAGCTGGACAGTGTGGGGGTCCCCTGGGCTGTGGCAGTGGACTAGAAAACATAGCACATCTTCCTGCAGTGCCACTGTCTTCCAAATATTGGGATTGGAAATGCTTAAATTGGTAAAGAGTGAGAAATAGCATCACTTTGTTAAAAACATCCTTTGCCAGGCACTTTTCTCATCACCAGGAATATAGCAGGGCATGACACCAGCAAAATTCCTGGTCACATGCAGCTTCCACTCTAGTTGAGAAGACAGATAATAAACAGATGAATATGTAAAGGGCCCAGATGTCAGGTGTTGATTACATACTGCAGGAGAATAGAGCAGGGGAGGGAGACAGCTGATGGCAGGTGGAATTTTATTTTATTTTATCATTTTTTAAATTAGTTAATTAATTTGTTTATTTTTGATTGTACATATTTATAGCTACAGAGTTGACTATCAGTATTTGTATACAGGATGCGATGATCAAATCAATATTATTAGCATGTTTGTTATCACAATTGTAATTATTCTTTGTGCCCCTTACGGATTACTCCCTAATCCTCTTCCCCCTCCCCCTTTCCTATCTCTAGTAACTATAGGTCTGTTCTCTCCTTCTGAAAGTTTATTGCGGTCTTTTCATTCTTTCATTCTCTCTCTCTATCTCTCTGTCTCTGTCTCTGTCTCTCTCTCTCTCTCTCTCTCTCTCTCTCTCTTCCCTTCCACTTATGAATGAGGACATGCGGGATTACTCCCTAATCCTCTTCCCCCTCCCCCTTTCCTATCTCTAGTAACTATAGGTCTGTTCTCTCCTTCTGAAAGTTTTTTGCGGTCTTTTCATTCTTTCATTCTCTCTCTCTCTCTCTCTCTCTCTCTCTCTCTCTCTCTCTCTCTCTCTCTCTCTCTCTCTCTTCCCTTCCACTTATGAATGAGGACATGCGGTGTTTCTCTTTCTATCCCTGGCTTATTTCACTTAACATAATTTTCTCCAAGCTCATCTGTGTTGCTGCGAATGGCAGAATTCATTCTGTTTTATGGCTGAGTAGTATTCCATTGTGTATATGCACCACATTTTCCTTATGCAGTCGTCTGTTGATGGACATTTGGGTTGGATCCATATCTTGGCAATTGCAAATAGAGCTGTAGGGGACATGAGAGTGCAACTTCATAGTAAAAAAGCCTAAATAATCCAATTTAAAAATGGGCAAAGTAGCCGAATAGACATTTTTTCAAAGGAAGATATACAAATGGCCAGCAGGTATATGGAAAAATGGCCAACATCACTAAGCATCAGGGAAATGCAAATCAAAACTACACTGAGGTATCATCTCACCCCAGTTAGATTGGCCATTACAAAAAAGACAGAATAACAAATGCTGGTGAGGATGTGGAGAAAGGGGAACCTCCTGCACTGTTGGTGGACTGTAAATTGGTGCAGCCATTATGGAAAACAGTATGGAGGTTCCTCAAACAACTACAGCCAGAGCTGCCATAGGTCCAGCAATCCCACTGCTGGGTGTATACCCAAAGGAATGGAAATCATCCTGTGGGGTGTAATTTTAAGTAGAGTGGTGAGGAAATCCCTACTGAGAAAGAGAGACTGCAGCCTTTAGGAAACAAACCTTATGAATGAAGACTCCCACCCCACCTCTTTTTCTCCAGCAAAGTCCCTCTCATCTCCTGTCTGATCACCTGGACAGTCTCCCAACTGGCTTCTCTGTTTCTAGTTTTTCTCATTCCTGTCTATCCTTCACACTCCAGACAGAATAGCTTTTTAACCATTCAGACCTGAACACGTCCTTTACCTACTTAACAACCCAAGATGGTTCCTACTCATTATGGCAAGAACTCAAAGGCTCACAGGCCCCAGGCTGGGAGTGAAACTTGGTCAAGTGTGTGGGATGGGGGCTGTGTCATGGAAGAGCGTGAGATAGGTACAAAAGGACAGCTGCTCCACAGCCCCAGTCAGTTGCTGTGAAGAAATATGGACCCAGTGTTGCCAGATTTAGGGTTTTGAATTGAAATCCACATAGTTATGTAAAATCTTCTCACTTTCAAATATTGGCAACTAAAATAATTCTAAATACTAATGAGCCAAACGAAACACATCTGTGGGTCAAGTCGGGGCCCCTGAAGTCACCCGTTTGCAAGTTCTGGTCTAGAGGATAAAATCTAGTCTCTCTTACTAGTGGCCTCTTGTCATCTGCACACATTTGCCCTCCCAGCTTCATCTGCCTTTGCTGCCACCTCCCCAAACACACACACACACCTGTGTTTTGGCTACAGTAAACTGCTGTTTTCCAGATCCACTACCCTCTTTCATGCCTCTGAGCTACTTTTCCCTCTACGTAGCCTGGCTAACTCCTACTCGTACTACAAAACCCAGCTCAAAGTCACCTTCTTTGTAAATCCTTCCTTTCCCCTCCAGGCAATGATAACTCCCCCTCCCTCATAAATTTCAGAGGGCTAGGCATATGTGTTTGCTGTTAGATGTAGCACATCATATGGTAAATTGTTTACATGTCTGCTTTGCCCACCAATCTGTGACTCTTGAAGCAGAGATAGACGTCTGCGTTTTGGTTTTCTAAGCCCCTCACACCCAAGAAAAAGTGCCAGGTAGGTGGGCGGGTGAACAGTAAAGCAGAGAGGTTAGGAGTTCAGGCTCTGACACACCACTAGAATCTTAGGTCCACTATTTACATGTCTACACCTGGCTTTGCTCATCTGCAAAACAGATAATGATTTAAAAAGCTTCTGACTATGAAATGCTTTTTGATACCTGACACATAGCTCTCAATAAATGTTCAAAAATATCAAAACAAAGAAAATTCTTTTCTAAGTGTGGATATAGAATAGTGACATTCAAAGGTCTCCTTTTCTCTAGAACTTAGATACCTACCCTTAATGAAGCAAATTTCCACATTATGTGGAACCCAAGGCCCATGTGCTAATTCCATGGTGCAACGTGGAGTTCCACGAAGAAGAGGCGCAGCTAGAATTCTGGCCCCTCTTTATACCAGACTTTGTGGTACTTGACTCAGACCCCCTCCACTTCTTTACCCAAACACAATATTCTAGAAGCTTTAAACATTTTTCTCTTTAAATCTCAGATTCTATCAATAGCACCAAAACCACAAACCTATAACTTTGGTATCTAGTTTCTAATTTAATTTTCACGAAAGTCCTCTATAATAATTAAGCCAGGCTTTGATAGACCCATTCTAAGGATGAGGAGCCTAACGCCCAGAAAGTATAAGTCACTTTCCTGAGATCACTCAGCAAAGTAAGTAATGGCACTGACACTAGAATGTCATTTACATCCTCTGGCATTATGCTTGTTTGCCATATCACACTGAGTCAGTCTTAAATGGCCTTTTCTTCACCCCCAAATCATTCATTTGGCTATAGATTAGTGTGGATGTGTACTCAAAACGCACTCTTAGTAGTGCAGGGAATACAGCAGCAGACAAGCTAAATGACGTCCCTGCCCCCATGGAGCTTACATTGCATGTCAAAACCTGCTAGGTAGAGTGCTACACTTTACTGTTGGCATCACTGAACCAAGGTGTGAATTTATGGATTAATTTAATTCATGTAACATGAATTACATCGGGAGTGGATGAATGGATATTCACAGTTTAGTTTGGGAGTGTGTTCGTTGCCTAGGGCTGCCATAACAAGTTGCCACAAATTTAGCAGCTTAAATCAACAGAAATTTATTCCCTCATAGTTCAGGAGATCAGAAGCCCCAAATCAAGATATAGGCAGGGTTGGTTCCTTCTGGAGACTCTGTTCCATGCCTCCCCGCTGGCTTCTGTGACTGGGCAATCCTTGACGTTCCTTGGCTTGTAGGCATGTCACTCCAATCTCTACCGCAGTCTTCAAATCCCTTTGTCCTGTGTATATCTTCCCCCATTCTCATCTCTTCTAAGGCCACTTGTCATTGAATTTAGGTCCCACCCTACCCCAGGATGATCTTCTCTTGAGATCCCTAGGCTAATTATATATGCAAAGACCCTTTTTTCAAATAAGGTCACATTCACAGGCTTCAGTTGGACATATCTTTTTCTGGGTCAGGACAGAGGGACTACCATTTAACCCACTACTGAGAATTTTGCAAAAGGCCTGGTTATGTGGGTTTGGTAGGGGACACGTGTTTTGGTCCAGGCTGTTGAAATTATATCTGGAAAGATTATACCCCATATTCCTGGTATGAGGGTTACTGCTTACCCATGGAAGCTTTGCAGAGCAGGTTCTAGGGATGTAGGGACAACCCCTGACTCCTGGACATAGAGGCCCTTAAAATCTAAGGTAAGAACTTCTGACAATGGAAGCACCTTAGCAGCACTGATCAATAGGGGTGGGTGTTATTTTTTTCCAAGATAGTCATGCACTCTAAAGGAAAGATGAGGCTGGGTGTGGCCAGCTTTTGATGGTTGTGTCTGGAAATCAACCTATCGAGAAATACTTTCATGAGTAGACATGACCTTGCTCCCATATAAGCAAGTCGTATGACCATTTGTGTGACACTAACAGCCTTTAGGAAGCTCAGGCAGTTCACACCCACTGAATTCTAGATCCTATGCCTTCTTTTACAAGTTGAGCTGCAGAGTGGTTAAGAACTTAGGTTTGGAGTCAGAGTATTAGCTCTGCCACTATGGGGTGGCCTTGGGCAGATTACCAGCCCCCTTTTAGCCCTGGTCTCCTTACGTGTAATATTATGAGTAATAACTGGAGCTGTTTAACAGGATTATGGTCATAAATAAGTTAGAAAATTAATGTACAGTGAGTACATTATAGAATAGAAATAATCAATATATGTTACCTTTGTATTGTTTTCATTCCTTTCCCATTTTCTTGTGATGGAATTTTCCTTTCTGTGATACTGATAGTTTTCATTTTTCTTTCCAGAGTTCTGTGTCCTGTCATCCTAAAACAAATAACACATCTGGGTAGAAATAAGTCTTGGAATGTTGACATTAGGCGAAGGATTCTGTTTACTTTGTTTTGCATTCTCTGTTTACCCAGGAAAAGTATGTATGTGCAACAGTGCTGGTATGGAGTCTAAAATAATGACTGTATTTTCAAAACTATACCCGCTCATTATAAGTAATTCAAACAGTGCTGAAGTAGGAGGAAGGAAGTAAAATAAATTATCTCAAAACCCTTAAAACCTAAAAATAACCATGGTCAACATAAAGCGTACATCATTTCAGACAGCAGTGTAGCCTACATACAGAGACAGACAGAAAGAGACATCATACCACAAATATATTATTCCTTATAAGAGATCTCTAATGTTAGGGAAAGAAACATTGATGGAGGTAGGAGTTCATTTTTTTTTAACTTTATATTTTAATTTTGAGCAGTATTGAATGACTCCTGATATGAATGATGAAAAAGTTAGCGTTCATAAATCCAACCCAGTATTTCCAATCCTCTTGATTTGATTATTACATCTTTATTTTTACTTCATCTCCATTTATTAACTCTGGCTTTTCATTTTTATTTATACATACTTATGAGGTACAGAGTTGACTATCAGTATTTTTGTGCAGTATGTGATGATTAAATCAATATTACTAGCATGTTCATTATTATAAATTATAATTGTTCTTTGTGTCCTTTGCTCAATACCTTCCTATCCCTCTTTCTCCTCCCCCTTTCCCACCTCTAGTAACTATCGGTCTGTTCTCTCCTTCTGAAAGTTCAACATTTTATTATGGTCTTTCTTCCTTTCTTTGTATCTTAGCTCCCACTTATGAGTGAGGTTGTGCAGTATTTCTCTCTCTATGCCTAGCTTATTTCACTTAGCCTAATTTTCTCCCAGCTCATGCATATTGCTGCAAATGGAAGAATTTTATTCTTTTTTTTTTATGGCTGAGCAATATTCTGTTGTGTATATGCACCACATTTTTCTTATCCAGTCATCTGTCAATGGACATTTTGGTTGGTTACATATCTTGACTATTGTACATAGAGCTGTGACAGACATGGGAGCGTGGGTATCCTTTTGACATGATGATTTTCATTCCTTTGTGTATATATCCAGAAGTGGGATTGTTGGATCAGATGGTAGTTCTATCTGCAGTTGTTTGAAAAGCCTCCATTCTGTTTTCCATAATGGCTATAAAGCGTACTTAATGAAATAATGGCTGAAAACTTCCCAAATATTGGGAGAGAGATGATCTTAAAACCCCAGCTATTGAGTCTAGAATCTATTATTAAATGGACTCAGTACTCACAAGGCTGTTTACCAAAGTTCCTCATTCACTAGTTTTTTGCTTTGTCTTGATTGGCAGGATGTTTTATTATTATGTCATTGCTCTAGAAGAGCTCAGGAATGCTATTATCTCTGATTTATTTAATCTTTGGGATTTTTTTCCCTCTTCCCTTTATGCTGAATGGCATAATATATATTCTAGAATTATAGTTCCTTCTCCTCAGATCTATGTAAATATTGCTCCATTTTCCTCTTGCCGTTGAATGCTATGACAGTAAAGTCTGGAGCCACTCTGACTTTTGCTCTTGTACATCACTCATGCTTCCTTTTCGCTTACATAGTAAAATTTTTCTATATTTTTGAAGTTTGATAAGGTGCAAAGATATGTCCTGGGGCTGTTTACTCCATACCAATTCTTCTTGGAAGAGAACATGCACTTTCATTCTGTAGATTTAGTTTTGCCTTCCAATTTCAGGAAATTTTTCTTCTAATATATCCATGTTTCTTTTTCCTTTTATGTTTCTCTACTGCAGGCATGTAAATTACCAAACCATTGAATTATCTTTCCCTACCTACTACCTAATATCTGACCCCATATGCTTTAATTTCATAGTCTTATTTCTCTATTTTAACTGTAATTATATCAAGACTTTCTTTGATGTTAGTAGATCAGTTTGCAGCTCTATGAGTATTTTATTCTTTGATGCCTCTAACTCTGAGCACTGGTTCTCCAGATCAGAGTGATTTCTCGTGGCCGTGTTATCTTTGGTGCACTGGTGCAACATGGAGGGGAGGGGAGCTACCTACTTGTTGGTTGGAGTCATGTGCCTGCTGTATACATCTTCAACATACCCTCAGCAGTGGTGATGCAGGTCAGGTTACTATTCTCTAACAAGGGAACTTCAGCATTTTATAACTAGGTTTGTATGGGATCTGGTCTCTTCTCTGCCTTCTCGTGTTTTCCTCTTGGCTTTTTGTGATTCTTGTGTTCTGAACAGTGATGTGAATGCCTTAGGAACCCAAGTCAGACCACAAAGCAAAGCAAAGCAATCTTATCTTAACATCTTGCTTTGTGTAGGCTCTCCAAGGCTGCTGTGGACCCAGAGTTTGTTTTATCTCCCTCCTTCCTGAACTCTTCTCAGGTGGTGCCAGGGAGGCCTCCCATACAAGGATCCCCAGCCTAGGTCCTGAGATAGTGCCACCAGGGCAGGCAATACCTCACAGCTCAGCTAAACCCAACATGGGCTGTAAACTGGTCTTGCTCTTGTGGATGTGGCATCCTGCTCATTATGTTGCACCTATTTTCCTAATTCTCCATCACACTGACCCTCACCTGGATGGCTGAGACCATGGCATTCTCTTTCATTGATGCATGGCCCTTCTCCCTCAGAGCTCAGCTCAGCTCAGTTCTGAATATCTTTATCTCCTTACCCACTGCTCACCTTGCCCCCTGAATTGGCCCTTCATGGCTCTGATGGACAGGATTATTGTCTGCCAAATACTTATTATTATATATCTCCCACCGAGGATGATATATTCTTCTCTGCCCCTGGAATTTAGGCTTGGCCATGTGACTTCTTTGTCCAAAGGGATTTTGGGAGGCATGTTGTAAGCAGAGGGCTTAAATGTGCTTGCCTTGTTTTATTTGGTTTGGTTTTGCTCTGGAGCTTCTGTTATACCCATGAGAAGAACACGCACTGAGTAGTCACTTCCTCTTCAGCCTGGGCCTGGGAACATGCACAAACCTGAACCCAACTGATAGCCTGGAAGCAAGCCCAGACAACCTAAAGACTGACAGAGTCGTGTGAACCATGACTGGTCTATAAAACCTACAAACATGAAAATATATGCTAGTGGTTGTAAGACACTGAGTTCAAGATTCTTTGTTATGCAGCATTATTGTGTCCATAGCTGACTGATACCCTGGACTAAGATGCTAGCATTACACTTTATTCCATAGGCCACATCTATGTTGATAACAGCCTTATGGATTTTTCCCCCAGTCCCAATCTGAGATTCCATTCCTCCCCACCAATACGTGTGGCTGGTGTCCCAGCCCACCATGAACCTAACCCTACCTGCTGTATAACTTGGCCGATATGCTCCATTCCCCAGAAGTAACCAAGTATCTGCAACATATATAAGTATGAGCACAAGGATGTAACAGTGAAGCACATTGTAACAACTAAGCACATCTAAGTGGAAGTTCAGACACTAAACCTCAGACAGAAGACCCAGGAAAGAGGCTTTAGTTGAAACGTCTTGAAGGCTGCTTATGTAATATTCTCATGCCTTTTGTAGGTAGAGGTGTAATTATTTCATTATGTTTTCCTGTGAAGTGTGAAAACTCTCTTTACCAATCCTCTTAAATTAGTTAAATATAATATTCAGCGAGACGGGAGACAGAGCAATGTTAATTGAAAGTGGAGAGGTGTTTATGGGTTGATACGGTGCAGCCAACTGTGACTAAAATTAATGTTTGGGGGGTCCTGCAAATGCCTGATACCCTCAAGTTTATTCTATATTTCCAGTAGCAGCTCCCGGCATCCACAGTGTCTTGCTTATTATGCCACAATTCCAGTACGCCTTGCAGAAGATTTCCTTGAATTGGGTCAAAGACGATGCCATTTTAATTACATTTCATTTGTAAGTTGTTTTTTGCCTGATGAGGTGTTAACACAATGGGAGAATTTTTAAAGATTCATCTCACTTTAGGTGGGTCATTGGCAAAATTGTCACTGAGTCTGTCTCTGGTCTTACTTTAGATTCTCTCACGTGTACCAGACCATAGTTGGATTCTTTTGGATAATAATAAAATGGAAATTTCAGGATATTAAGAGACGAGGACTGGTCAAAGAGTCTAATTCTACCTTTTTTCTTTACCATATGCACTGTCAAGTAATTCCTAGCACTGCTTTTGATTGAAGGTTGGTTCTTCAACTGTACAGCCAGTCCTGGATTTTATTACTTATTTGGTCGATGGAGCAAATGTTCTCAGAGTAATCTAAGACCCCCAGCTGGGCCTGTCTGACTGAGCAGGACCAGCTGGCCATATCAAAAGGGTGGGCGGACCTAATTTGATCCCTTTCTTTACTTTGCTCAGGGCAGAAATGATGGGACCATGCTGGCATCCAATCACATCTTTATTTTGAAAACATAGGGTAAGTTTGTGACTATTTTTTTTTAGAGCAGTCTAACAAGTCTGGTTTAAACAAATGAAAAAAGAGAAACTTTTAAAACAGGAAATGGAGAGATGATTTCATTTTCTTCCCTTTGTTAGGTAGGCAGCCAATATGTTAGAAGGGAAACAGAGATGTTAGTATAGCTTGCTTAAGAACAGTAGATAATAATCACCATTTTTAATACTGTTTATTTCCCCAAAAGAAGAAAATTGTTACACCATGGTGTTCTTGGGTCCTAAGTCTGTGTAGGATATCGTCCCCAAAGACACCATGACCACCTCTCTCTGGCTTTTCACTGACCATGGTTCCGTAGTTGGATCGAGACTGCATTCCCCTCTGCACCTGTCCTGGACTTGCTGATGTTCTTGTTGGACACTGATACACTGAATTTCAGGACTTCTTTTTGGCCAAACTCCTATTTTGGGAGATATTCTGCATCTTATGGCTCAGAAATCTACTCCTATCCACTTTAATTCATTGAGGAGTTTCTTCATAAACAGATGTCTCCTTGCAGAAGTTCATTATTCACCCATGCTAAAATCCCCCCACCTTGCAAATTTTGATTTATTGCCCTATTTTATTTTATTATTTTCATAACTATATACCCATAATCTGTATTCATTTATTTATTTTTTTGGTTTCGGCTGCACTGGCACACAAAGTCCTTGAGGCCAGGGTTCTTTCTATCTTATTCACTGTTGTCTCCCTAGTACCTCGAAAAATGTTGGCACATAGTAGGTGTTTAATAAAACTTCATTAAATAAATGACTGAGTGAATTTAGACTCCTCTCATCTGTCCCATTTCCAAGTTATTTCTTCTGTAAAGAGAGATATTATTTTCTTTTGTCCCTGCCAAACATTTCGGGTTCCCTCAACTTCCCATGGGTCCCAACGCTTCTCCATTTTTGGTTGGCGTACCCTTCCAGAAGATCCAGTTTTGCCAATGCTCTGTGTTAGGATGTGCACCCAGGGCCAAACATACATATTTCAGCAGTGACCTGATGAGAGCGAGTAGATAGTTGGCTGAGAGAGCCTTATGGAGGAGATGAGATAGAAAAGAAATGAATTTCAATAGGAAGACAACTAGGGGCAAATAAATAAATTCTGGGAAGGCCTTGAAACGAAAGCCAGTGCAGGAGGGCTTCTTTCGGTAGGTGCGTTGGACAGCCCATTGGTGGAGGACTCGTGCTAAAACGTCCAGATCTGGGATGATGAGGTGTCTACAAGAGGCTGCCAAAGCTTGGAAAAGGGTGAACAAAAGAAAGTGAAGGTTGGACTGTCACCAAGTCACCAATTGACTGTAGGGACCCCACTATTTACAATTAATTTAAAAGCAAACTTCCCATGTATAGAAATAAAAGCATGAGGACTTTAAAAAGTCTATAGCCTGTGCCAAAGCCTTGTTAGAACTTTCCTCTCACTCTTTGGTGGTAGAGCCCAGCCAACTTTCCCTTGGAAAACCCGCTCCACATGAGCGAATGAACCAGGCTGGATTGTCCTTGGAGAAATCAGGAGGGCATAGTCCTGTTATGCTGCAGCTCATGTGACATAACTGTTCTACTCGGATGACCTGTATAGGAACCAGGCTCCTTTTGCTGACCTGGGATCCTCAGGTGAGGTCTTGTGCATGGGGTCAGGCTGGTGCTGCTCCAGTTCTCAGCAGAGCAGCCATTTGTAAGGGTCTGTTCCACATTTTGGCCAACATTTCCCCAATTTCACCCTTGTGTTCTTTCAACTCTTGGGTGACTGCCATCCAGGCCTGCTGTTTATCTCTGTCTAGTTTGTGCATTTCTTCAGATTAGATCCAGTGCCCCAAATCCATGTGTCCCAAGAGCGGATGAGGCAAGAAATGTTTAATACCTTCCTTTGATCCTCTCATGCAGTTTTAAATGTTCTTGGGGTTATCAGTGACAGAAAGTTTGCATCAGCAAGATTAAGAATTCCAGTACAATCTGCTTCTTGTCCTTGTATATTCAGAGAAGGCCCTGGGATCTTTTAAAGGCCCTCCACATTATCTTCTGCGCTATCTCATGTGGGGTAGGGGCCTGGCTGTTTTCTTGATGTGGAAGAAGGTACCCTTTCCTCTCCTGCCCTTCAGGGTCCTGAATACCTCATCCCTGGCTCCATGGACACATTGGTGTTGGGGCAGAAGGATTTCCAAAATCCTTTCAAAATCATCTCTGTGCTCTAAGAATATAGGCCCTATTCTTGGTGTATAGCTCCTAAATCCTTCCTCCATTTGAACCTAACCATGGGATAAATATGGAGTGTTCAAAGGATCTTAGAATGGTAACCCAAACCATAAATACACATGGAGAATGGGAACTTGAGAGTATAAAACAAAGGGATGAATTTAGGGTACCGACAAATCCCTGTTCTTTAAATTTCATCATTATCTCCTGGATGAATATTATGGCAGTTGCCCTGGTCAATAGAGGGTGAAAACGATGCCCAGGCTTTACAATGCTGCATGCCAAGTGCTTGCGTGTGTATGTGTGTGTCTGTGTGTGAGCACTCAGCATCTGAAACAAGACCCGAAGGTTCCACACATAATGCAAGTGGACCTTCACGATCTATGCCCAACCTCACTTCCAGTTTTCACCTCCCTCCCTTCACCCTCTAACCCCTCATTCACCCTGAGAGGTATCTGAATGTACCTAACCTCTCTGAATGTACAGCACCCACTCAGGTCTCCCTGAGCACATGGGCACCTCCCCCCTGCAGGGTGCTTTCTCTCTTCCCTACCCTGCAAATTGCTCATCTGTCAGGCCCAGCTCAGAGAAGGCTTACTCCTATCTCTCAAGCGAGTGTCCCTTCCCTGTGTCTCCTCTGCTCTTAGCAAGCCCATTCCATATGGTTCTTAGTGTGTTCAACTATAATGATTTCTTTAAATACAATTGTTACGATACAAGTTATGTCCTTAGAGGTTTCAATGTTGGACAAAGAGGAGGCATTTCCCATATAAGTCGGCTGGCTCTGGTCTCTTGGCCTCGACCTTCCCCAGCTGCCAGCTGCAGTCCCCAAGCCCTTCTCCTGCCAGTCTGGCCCTGCTCAGTCCTGAGCCAATCTGAGCAGGCGAGTTCCCACGGGGCGACTGGCCACTAGAGGGCGCCTTGCTGCCGCAGAGCTGCCTCCGTGTGAGCCTGGGGCCTGTGTGCTCTGATCCACGGTCTCTGTCTACCTCACTGCCATGTATGCACAGCTGAACTTGTGCCTCGCTTTCCCTCCTGGCTCTCCTTCTTGTCTCTGCCCTGTCCCCTGCCTGGAAGAAGCCACCCACTTGCCACCAACTGCATTTCTGTCCCCAGGCCTGTTCCAAAACTGCTCCTCTGAGAGTAGACAGATCATCCCGAAGTACATCCCGTTTGCCCTCCTGAGGGGATTTGAGATTTGAGAATCCCCTTTGGCCTGGCCTCGCCACCCCCATGCAGGTAGCCTTGGGTACCCATGGCATCTGAGCCCAGCTCTGCTGCCTGGAGGATCTGGGTTCCCCATGGTATTATTTACTAGCTGTAGGACCTTGGGAAAGCTCCCCGAGCCTCAGTTTGTCAGTTTCCTCATCTGGAGAATGGGAAAAAAATCTGTGCAACCTTATAGTACTGGGGTGAAGGTTAAATGATGCAAACTATTTAATACAGTATCCAGCATTGAGTAAGAAGTCAAAGTAGAGAGATGGCGATGATGGTGGTGGTTTACTATTAGCCAGCTTCCTGAGGCCATTTACCCTTCTGGGCTCAGCCTCTTAGCCACATTGGTTTGCCCACATCCCTTCCATCTTTCCTGATGCTTGTCTCCTCCTCCTTGTGTCAAAACTCCTGACTTGGAGCATGCCTCATGACCCGCTGGCCCCAGGGGCATCGTAGCTTGTGGTCCTTTGGGCAAGGCTCCCGGGTACAGCTGCCAGCTCAGGGCAGGGGCATTTCTACCTCTAATCCAGCCACGGCACAGACACATTCCTATCTCTTTGTATATCCAATGCTGCTTCTCAGGCATCACAATGGGGGAAATTCAAGGTCAGAACAAACATATAAAATCAATTCTACCTTGGGAACTAGCTCGTTTACAGAGTGCCTGCCTGATAGTCATCTCCTTCCCCCTGCTCTGTGCAAGGGCGTGCTGCAGGGACGGCTGCTCCCAGGATCTCTTCAGAGGAACACAACACAAAGCAAAACAAGGCACGGGAGAGAGGGAGAGGGAGAGAGGGAGAGAGGGAGAGAGGGAGAGAGAGAGAGAGAGAGAGGGAGAGAGAGAGAGAGAGAGAGAGAGAGAGAGAGAGAGAGCCTATCTCTTGCTATCTTCCTCCTTCTGAGGTTTTCCTTTGCTTCTCTCTTTCTGATTTCCTGAGTCTGTCTCTCTGTGATTTGTCTTCCTGTTGTTTCTGTCTGTCCCTGTGTGTCTCTCTGCCGGTCTTTCTCCCCTTTCTGCTCTTTTCTTTCCTCTTGTTTTTACCTCTCTCCTCTGCTCCTCTTTCTCTGTTTTCATCTTTCTCTTCGCTCCTTCTCATTGTCTTCCTGTCTCTGAGCTTTTCTCCTCCCTCAAAATGCAGGAGCCCCTGGATTTCCCATGATCAAGGCTGGGGCTTGCCTGGGCTGCTCCATCTGCAGCCAGAGGATCCTTCCCATTCTATCAACAGGACTTCCATGGCCAAAAGGGGTACAAAGAGACAAACTGGTTTTGCGTCTAGGTCTGACACCAAACGGGTACGTGACCCTGCTGCATCTTTCTCTAAACTGGCTTTAACTGGAGGCTTCTGCAGAGTAAGACCTGGCTCTATCCCTGCCCCTTTTCTTGACCTGATTAAAGAAATCAAAGGAGATTTAAGTTCCCTGGTTTGAGCACTTATCACTGTATTATTTGGGAATCAGCTTGGGTCCTCTGATATTAAGAGGCTAAGAGCTTGTGAGTGGAGCTGAATAAAAGGCCAGACGACCTTTCATCCAGGGTGTTTTCTCTGCCCCTCTTTTGTGCCACTATTTCTTTGCTTTTTCTTTATGGGTTCCCAGCCGTGGATGCTTTCAAAAAATACTCATGCCCAGATCCTACCAATTGGATCATAATCTCTGAGGGGTGGGCCCCAGGTTCTGGCATTTAATAAATCTCCCCAGGACATTGTGATAGAACCCAAGCTGAGAATCACAGCTTTGAAATGATCCTTAACTCTCACGCTTGATCTACCCCAGCCCAATCCCAATTCTAACTCCAGCCCCAGTGCTGTCCACACCCCCACATGGTGCCCACTGGCTCTTGGCCAGTGTCCCATCCCTCTTTCCTTCTCCGTCACCTTTTCCTGCCCTCCCACTCTGTCCCTCTCCACTCTCAGGGTCTGGCCAGCTTTGGACTAAATCAATGATCCCCGATCATATTTTTCCTACAATGGACATGACAGAGGACTTTCAGCTGTCTGGCACACTCCCATGTGGGACCCAGATTGTCACAAAATCCTGTCCCTATTGTATAGTTAGGGAAAAACACAGCTCTGTAATAATACAAGGGCACTTGAAAAAAGTTTCCAGAGAGATTCTCATTATCTTTTAACTCTATTTCTCCACAAACTGTTTGAAGCACTGAGTTTCTCCAGGAATGTTCCCAGTGACAGATCATACCTGGAGGGGTGACGTTGATGTGCAATTCCTGATGCCTGCTTTGTGGGCCTGCATCCCTCCCCTGCAAGAATGTCCCTCACAGTGCAGGTGAGAGTACTCCTAGTATCAGGTTAACTTGAATCTGATGATAACTTGAGTAGTCAAACATGGGTGCTTTGTTACCAGAAAACATTTACCAGCAGTGACAATCCTCGCTAATGTGTCTAAGCACTCAGGGGTGGCAGGTGCTGTGACAAATGCTTCGTTCATTGTGCTGACTCATCGACTCCTCCCAAGAACCCCAGGAAGGGATCCTCCTGTCCTCCACATTTGCACTTGAGGAAGTGAAGGTTCAGACAGGTCACAGGCTCCGAGCTGTAGCAGGGAAGAGCTGGGATACAGATGCTCACTTTCTGCCTCTAAATCCCAAGCATGTAACCACCGCACTGTACACACCCTCACGCCACATGATAGAGTGGACAACACCAATGTGTTGTGAAGTCAGAGAAACAGAACCAATAAGAAATATATATACAATAAGGTATTGGCTCGTGCAATTATGGAGGCTGAGAAGTCCCACAATCTGTTGTCTGCAAGCCGGAGACCTGGGAAAGCCAGTGGTGTAGTATAAAGGATTCAGAGCCAGAGGACCAATGGTGTAGTCAAAGTCTGAAGACCTGAGAACCAGAAGTGCCAAGGACAGAAGACTGATGCCCCAGCTCAAGCAGTCAGGCAGAGAAAAAACCCAACTTTCCTCTGCTATTTTGTTCTATTCAGTCCTCCAGTGGATTGGGTAATGTCCATGAACATTGGGCACCTGCTTCACTAAATCTACCCATTCAAATGCTAAAGCCCCTGATGGCACCCTCACAGACACACTCAGAAACGATGTTTAACCAGCCATCTGGGCATCCTGTAGCCTACACAAGTAGACACAAAAAATTAAGCAACTTATGGCAAGGCTTCTTAAACTTCAATGTGTGTGCAAGTCACCTGTTGGAATGTGGTTCCGAGTCTTAGGTCTGGGGTGTGGCCTGAGAGTCTGCATTTCTAACAAGCTCCAGGGGCTGCTGCTGGCCTACAGACTACCCCTTATGCAGCCAAGTTTAGAACATGCCTTTATACTTAAGGAACGGTGGTGAATTGTTGCTTGTATCTTTCTGCAAGGCCATGAAAGATGCTGCTACTCCCAAGAATCTACATGATTATGGTCATGATCCACCAGTGGTCTCCTCCTCCTCAGCCAGGCATATCTCTGGAGCTCCTCTCTGCCCAGCCCGTGACTCCCACCTGGCCCCTCTGTCTGGAGGCAGCCTGCTGCGGGTCCCTGAGGCTCGGTTACAGGACTCTAACATTGAATGAAGAGATCACCTGAGGCTTAACTCTCACTCCAGGTTCAGCCTCGGGTTCCCACACTGGGTTAATGAGTTCTCAGCCTGGACACCAACTCTCTCTGTTACCCTCACATGCAAGGAGCACACTGGCCTCTTTTCTCCCCTTCCAGCCCTGAAGCCCTGTGGCTGCACTGAATGTGGCAAGCAGGAGTTCCAGGTCCCACTGCAGTGCAGAGAGAAGAGAAGGTCAGGGGTGTCTGTGGAAAGGGAGACAGTGTCTTCCAGGGACATTAATTTTTCAGTTTGTGTGTTCAGGTGCATGGCAGTTTAAGGCTGACAGGCTGGATTGCAGGCTCCTGTCAGCTTCAGAGATAAAGGATGGCTCTGAGTTTGGAAGGTCATTTAGTTCCAAGCGAGGCTCTCCTGGCTGGGGCCACTGAGACTAGAGCTGGCAGGCCGGCAGAAAGGCAGCTAATGCTAATGTGGCTGCCCCAGTGCTAGGGGTGTTGCAGACAGGACCCCATGTGATTAATCATTAGCACTTTCTGAGGGGTAGTTGGTATCAACCCCAATTTAAAGATGAGAAAAGTGAGGTTTGGTTAGGTGACTGTCAATGTCATGCAACTATTCTCACTCATTCAACAAATATTGATGGAAAACTATTTTATGCTGGGAAGTGTTCTAGGCATTGGGGACAAAGTGGCTACTCAGGCACACACTTTCTCCACCCTTGTGGGGTGACTTATTCTAGTTGGGGAGACTAAAAATGCAATGAGACAATAAATGAAAGCAACTCTAGTTCAGTTGCAAACAATCACGGGCTGAGACGAAAGATAACAGGTGGGGAGGGGAGAGACTGGGAGTCCGGCAGGGGCCAGAGCACAAGGCCTTGTAGAGTTTGGATTGTATTTGGCACAAAACCCAGTGAAGTGTGGGATTTCACCACAGGCCTTCAGATTTTAGAGCCTTGCTTTTCCCCATTACAGCAATAGCTTTCAAAGATGTATTTTCAAAGCAGTGGAACCCTTTCCTCAAGTGAAATCTTATGAAGATCTCTCCAAAGTGCAAAGCAAGCGTGAGATGGGTCAATCTGGTTTAAGCAGGGGTTTGTGGACCCCTGAAATTACCAACTTTGCCTCCTCCTTACCCCCCACAATGGGCTCTGAGATGTTGTAGACCACAGTCAGTAGGCAGATTCCTTCATTCACTCATGTGTTTATTTATGTATTCATTTAAAAAGTATTCGCGTTCAAGCACACAGCATGTGCCAGGCACTGTGTTAGGCATAAGGGACAGTGTAATGGACAGGAGGGAGGTACAATCCCTGACTTCATGGGTATGGCATTCTGGTGGTGGACCCCCACACTAAACAAGGAATCACAGGTGAGGTTCAACAAAGGCAGAGTGTCTGGAAATTTAGAATCAAAGAGTGAGACTCTAATGGAGACTTGTCATCTTCTCAGAATTCATTTTATCTCCCCCACTTTTTTTTTTTTTTTTTTTTTTTTTTTTTTTTTT
>NW_007729141.1:188813-255856 GCF_000696425.1 Galeopterus variegatus
TTTTTGTCTTTTTTCGTGTCCGGCAACGGATCGCAACCCTCAGTGTTGCGCCCATACCGGACCGGGACCGGCAACGGGATCACAACCCTCGGTGCTGCACCCCCACCTCGCTCAGCCAGTGAGCGGGAACCGGTCTGTATGTGGGATCTGAACCCTCGGCGGAGTGCCGCCACGCTCCCAAGTGGCACACTGTAGCAGTGCGCCACCGGGCCAGCCCCTTATCTCCCCCACTTTCTAACACTACCCAGAATCTCCCAGCCTTGTGGTTTTGGGGGTGTTGATCCCCTCCCTCAACTGCAGAGGTGAGCTCTTACTGGCTATAACCATAGTGATTTGCTTAGAGATAAACACAATATGCAAGTCTGGCCAGTAAGGACCATCCAGATTCATTTTGGGGATTTTTTTTTTTTTTTTAAATATCGTGAAAGTGGAAATTGTGCATTTTACTGAATTTGCACCTGGAACTATTTAGCCATAGGAGCTGCTGGTGGTAATCTTACAACCCAAAGGGAAAGCCAGTTGTTAATGGGACAGTTAAATGTGAAATGAAGCCAAGAAATAGAGGGACAGGACCTATGTCTTAGTTACATTGCTTGCATGCTAGATCAAACTGTACGTGAAGCTGAATATACCTCTGGGCATTTTTTTTTTTTTTTTGGTAACAAATACACTTGCAAATTTTCTTTTTTTGTTCTATTATTTAGTGTAAATTGGATTTCTGTTATTTGCAGAAAAATAATCCAAGAATATGGTTATATAGTTTGGAGGGCAAGGGTAGGCCTTTTTGAGGAAGTTACCTTTAAGAGGAGCCACAGGAAGTTAAAAAAATGCAAATGGAGAAATCAGTAAAAAGGTATTTTAGACAAAAGGAAAGGCAAGCTGACCCCTGAGCTTCACAATTTGGTAAGAAACAACTTTGTATCTTTTTTGCCATAATCTTACCTTTTGCTGAAAGGAGAGCTGAAAAGTGTACTCCTGCGAACCTACTTGGTATAATGAAAAACTAGAAAGAGCTCAGTGAGAGCCTTGGGTCCACCCTAAAAGTTACTTTGTAAGCTTGCTTGAGGTTTAAATGATGTTAGGTATCTACAATGGTCGGCACATAGTAGGTGTCCAACAGAGGTCACTTGTTATTCACGAGTGGATGGTTTTGAAACCATGAATCAAAAGCATTTGAATTGACATGAGTCAGTTGGTTGCTAAAGGATCAGAGAGTTAAATAATTCAATTTGTGTGAGCAATGAGGGTCCCAGACAACATTAACTGGATTTCAGAAACTTGATCTACCTGATGGAGTGGTGGGCTGGGGCACGTGAGCAGAGGAGAGGTGGAGGAGAAGGAAGTTGAGGGAGGGTCTCTGAGAGAGAAAGATGTGGAGATGGAGACTGGCACATGAGCTGTTGGCCTGCCTGGCCCCAGCCTTTAAGGAGATGAGGGGCATGAGTAAGAGCCTGGGGGACTCTCTGAGATGTAGGGGCCTGGGGGGCAGAGGGAAATACAAGTGAGGGAGGGACCATGCTCCCCGACTTCTGCTTAACACGGGAGTTCTCGGTTGGGGGTGATTTTGCACTCCAGGGGACATTTGCCAATGTCTGGGGAGGTTTGGGTTGTCACACTGGGGACAGGTATTGCTACTGGTTTCTAATGGGTAAAGCTCTGGGATGCTTATAACCATCTTACCACTCACAGAACAGCCTGCCATATCAAAAATCTATCCAACTCCATATGCTAAGAGCATTGCATCAAAGAGACCCCGAGGTAGGTCATAACCCGAAGGGCTGAAAAGCAGGCTTTCTAGTAATTCAGTGGTTTTCAATTTGGGGAGTGTCCTTGTAAAGCACCCAGGTGAAAGCCTTCCTCAGATGGCTTGAAAGGGAGAGCTGTCAGGAAGTCACCCAGATATCAAGAAATTGACATCCTTTATTCCCAAAGGAATGGGGTGTGTTGTCTTCTTGAAGTTAAGACTAGTCCGACATTTCTGGTGTCCCTGAGAGAGTATTTCTGAGAGTTAACAAATGAAAGTAGGGCCAGAAGAAGAAGATCCTGATTCCTGATGATGGAATTTATGCTCCTTGATACAACCACACCCGAAGCTAGATCTACCACTAGGCTTTTCAGTTCATCTGAGGTGTTATATTACTATTTATGGTTAAGCTATTTTCCCTGGGATTTCTGCACTTGTAACTGAAATAGGGTAAGTAGGGTCCAAAACAGAGTTTCTAATCCAAAGAGAAGGGGCAGAATGATGCATCCTGGCATGAAGTCCTTTGAGAGAAAGACGAAGTGGAAAATGAGGGAAGGAAAGGATTGGAGTAAATGGTGAGTGAACTTGGGGCCACAGAGGAAGTAGCTCTTGGTGGTCTTGGTGAGGGGAAGGTGCGGCAGAGGGGGTGTGAGAGGCCAGCTGACAGTCACTGTGCCTGAGTGATCACTGCATTCACTAACTCAACAAAAATTTACTGAGCATCTACTAAGTGCCAGGCACTGTTCTAGGTGCTCAAGATACAACCATGACCAAAACAAAGGTCTTGCCCATATGGACTACCGGGGAGAGAAAGATGAAAACATAGTTATACAGATGTTAGAAGGTAAGTGCCATGGGTAAAAAAAAGTGGGGAAGGGAAAAAGGGAGTGCCGGGGAAGGTGGAGAACATAATTTTGTGTAGTGCAGTGAAAAAGTCATCTCTGAGAAAGTAGTCTTTGGGCACAGCAGACAGGGCTGAGGGGAGCATGCAGAGATTGGGGGGAGCCCTTCCAGGCAGAAGAAACAGCGAGCACAAAGGTCCTGAGGAACGTGCTGGCCTGGCATGTCTGAGAAACAGCAAGGAGCAGAGTGGCTGGAGCAGAGCCAGGGAGGGGAGCTGTGGACAACACTCCATGGGGCAGAAGGACCTGCTACACCATTGTGAGGACCAGAGTGGGATGGAGACCACTGGAGGGTTTGAGCAGAGGAGGAACCCAATTTGGCTTATATTTCAATAAGACACTCTGCTGAGCAGAGACCCTAGGGGAGGGGGCAAGACAGGCAGCTTCCCTGGCCTTTGTGCCGTTTCCCTGCCTGCACCCTCTGCCTGGGAAGCCCCCAATCACGTCGCCTCCTTGCCAATCCTCACTTCCTCCTGAGAAACAGCTTAGATGCCACCTCCTTCATGAAGTCCTCCTTCTTTTTCCTTACCAAATATGCATCCTCCCTGGTTCAAAACCCCAGGTAACGGTAGCTGTTGTTTATTGAATTGTCACTGTGTGCCACCTGTGTAATTTTTCTAATTATTCAGTTTAATTGCCACAATGACTCTATGAGGAAAGTGAAGTTAGGAGAGGTTGTCACCTGCTCAAACTCATTCAGCTGGACAGAAGAAACACATGTGATCCTAATCAATATCCTGTAGCCCATACCCGTAACTAAATGTGCTGCCCTGCCTCCTTCGCCCTTACTCTGCTTAATCTTTCACCATGGCTCCTTAAGGATGTCTTCCTAATGGGTGAGATCCTGTAGGCAGGGACGGAGTCTTATTTCTGTCTGTATCCCTGTGACCTTTCCCAAAACTTAGAATACAGTAGGCTCCCAACAAAAGATCATGAAAGTAGACTGCATTGAGTGGGTGAAACCTACATATCCAGAACCCTCATGTCTTGGCTGATTTTGACAACAAGTTAGTTTATTTAAAAAACTAACTATACAGGTTATGTCCTGGGCTTTACCCATATTCCCCTCCCCTGCCAGCAGGACCTCACAATGGAGATAACGAATCCAAGCCTCTTGTGTTACACTTCTGAGGTTTTATCCGTTGAACAGGAGATGAAAATGGATTTTAGAGAAAGATAAAAAACATCCTAAGGGCTGAAACAAAGGAAAAAAATGATGTTCACCTTGAAGTAGGTCCTCAGAACTTCTATTTCCAAAGGTTTGGAAGTGGGCATAAGGAGAAACCCTCACCTTTGCTTTGACTTAGGGGAAGGAGACATGAGTTACAGGCAGGCTGGGTCCTTACACCCTCAGTTTGGTGAGAGGGAGAATTTGGTGGTCGTCAGAGTGCTACTCTCAGTGTGAGGGGCTTACAGGGCTGAACCTAGAGAGAGATGCCAGAAGCTTGCAGTGATTGCAGAGGAGGGCAGCATGCTCAGGCGCAGCCAGGCGGGCTGTGGGACCCCTGGCAAGGATTTCAGAGTCAAGTCAGCCAGGCTTCCTGAGGAGGGCAGCCGGCTGTCACGGAGCTCTTTCTGGCTTTTTGGTTACACGACATGGGTTTGAGCCCTGACTCTACACCGGGTAGGGGTGTGACCTTGGCAAACAGCTTAATCTCTTGGAGCCTCACTTTATTCATCTATAAAATGAGAAGAATAGTGATGCTGTCCCACAGCACTAGATGAGGCACTAGATAACATGGTGTAGGAACTCAGTGCAAGTTAGTTTCTTCCTTTTCTGCCTTGTCCCTCCTGCCTTCATTTTCTTCCATTTGTACCTCTATACAGCAAAGGTATGAAGATGCACTTTTACTTCCACAATGCCGGGGCCTCATTCCTGGATTTGGAGGTTGGGCACATGGGGCGGGTTGTTGATCCCCAGGAAGGAAGGAGGGGGAGGCTTTTGCTGCACTGTAGCAATTTTGAGTATTGGGGTGGTCTGAACTGTTTTTACTCACAACACTTCTGGCACTAAATATGTGGGTTTTTTTCCTCCACACCAGCAATCAGTTCTCCAACTCTCCAGATATCAACTGGGTGTCCTACAATTCAGTTCAGTTCTGACACTAACTACCCAGAGTTAGTGCAGACCCCACAGGTTACAGGCTCAGTCTGACAAAACTGCCGCAACTTCAGATGCCAGTGGCAAGTCCCAGGTTGCCATCTGTACTTCTGACCCGCTTGCTATAAGTTGGGGATTCCCAATGCCTCCTCCCCATATTTGATAATTTTCTAGAACAGCTCAAGAACTCAAGAAAATGCTTTGCTTACTGTTACTCATTTGTTATAAAGGATACAATTCAGGAGGAGCCAGATGGAAGAGATGTACTGGGGAGGAGGGGAAGGGGGGTGCTTCTATGCCTTCTCCAGGTGTGCCACCTGCCCAGTGTCTTGTTGTGCTCAGCAACTCAGAAGTTTTCCAAACCCTGCCATTTAGGGGTTTTTATGGAGGTTCCATTATGTAGGCATGATTGATTAAATTATTGGCCATTATTGATTAATTTAATCTCCAGCACCTCTCCCCTCCTAGGACGTTGGAGAATGGGGCTGAAAACCCCAGCCCTCTAATCACATGGATGGCTCCTCTGGCAAGCCCGGTCCACACCAAGAGTCACCCCAGTAGCAAAAACTCAGCTATTATGGTTAAAAGGAGCTTATTATGAATAAAAAAAGATGCTTCTCTTGTTACCTGAGGAGAGGGTGTGGTATGGTCAAATAGCCAGCCTGTACACACCCCATCCACTACCACGTTCTTGATTCTGCCACAGAAAAGAATTCAAGAGCAGAATCACAGTAGAAAGTGAGAAGAGGTTTAATGCAAAGAATAAGAAATACAGACTTCACAGGTAAAATGCAGCCTAGCTTCAGAGACTGAGCAGCGGTTGCAGCAAGTTTAACACAAAAGTAAGAAATATACACCTCACAGGTGAAGTGTGGGCTGGCTCCAGGCAGAGTGAGAAACAGCCCTGTCTTCTTCCTGGATTCTACTTTTACGGTTGGCTATTCTATACATATTCATGCTATTTAATGAATATTCAGCTAAGGGCGTGGCTCTCAGTTATGTTACAGATTATGTAACATAGCCTTGCACATGCTAAATTGATCTCTTTGGAGCATGCTCATTGGTCAAATTCCAACATATGCACCAAAAATTATTTAAAATATATTCAGCACTCCCTAATGCCTCTAGTTTTTCAAGGGATAAACTCCTTTTTACTGAGCATGCTCAGCCACTGGAATTACATAAGTCTGCCTCCTGCAGTCTCAGTCTCCCTGTGTTGGTGTCGAAAATAGGTGCAACAAAAGCAATGGTAGCTCAGGACTTAGAGGAGGGGCTTGAGTCCTGTGGAAGTGGTTTGAGACCAAAAGGAGGGGTCTGAAACCTGAATCCTACAGGACTGAGCACCTCCTATCATACTCTTTCCTTGTTACTCAGGAAATTCTAAGGGTTTGAGGAACTTCCTGCCAGGAACTTGGGACAAAGACCAAATATGCAAGGGAGCTTAAAAATTTATGGAAAAATAGAGTTGAAAGAAATGCAAATCTTTCCATGAACTTTCTGAAGTGACTTCTTATATTTTTTATTATCATAAGCACAAAACTAGTTGTGACAAAGAAAGGAAAACCTAGGCAGAAGCCACATTCTATGGCCTAGACCAACCTAGCAGGTACAAAGAGCATGCCCAGGGGCTGCAAAATGATGCAGGGCTCCCCCTGGGTTCCTGGCTGCTGGATTTGATTGGCAGCCAAGGAACCTGGACTGGGGTGGGGCTGTGACTGGGGGTCCTGCAGTGCAGGTAGTCCACCACTTTCTTTCTCTGAGAATGTGGGTTCCCTTACATGCCCATGGATGCCACTCTAATCAGAAATGACTCAGATGCTGGGATAATATGGGTACGCAGGTAGAACATAAGCAAGGAACAGATAATCCATCTCAACTCAGTGGACACCAATGAAGGCATCAACCAGCCATTGAACTAAAGCACGTAGAGGGTAGTTAGACCTTGTAGCTAGCAGGTGCTAGCTAAGCCACACACGATGGAGTCAGGACTGGTCTCCATTCTTCCTCTGCTTTCATCTGAGCCAGCCTCATCCTCAGGATGACTCTCACTTCCTGGTGGCCAAGATGACAACGGCATGGCCCAGCTTATATCCTGCTGGCCTATTCTTTGCAGATCCACTCAAGTCTCAGGGAGGCCTCACACTGCTTCTGCCATTGTCCTGTTTCTACCTACCCCAGAACCAGTCACCAGGCTGTCCTCTCCCTCCTATCTTCCCAGCCTTCTTTGCCACATGCAAATCAACCTCTTCAAATAGACTTCATGCATCTTCTGGCTCCACCAACTCATTATTTACACATGAACAAGGCTGCATCTTTGTTTAGGCTTAGCTACAACAGCAGGTAAACACACATAGCATGCACACACACACACTCAAACACACCCAGAAGCAAGGGTAGCTTGCTCAGTCAATCATGTGTAAAATGTCAGCCTGGCCTTCTTGTGAGTGTTTAGAAACAGGGTGAAGAGCCCTTGAGGAGAAGTTGTTAGGGTTTTTTTTTCCTGTGAAATGTTTTGTCAGTAAGCCTGGCACATTATTATTATTATTTCTTCTTCCATACAATGAGAATCTGCAGAGAGAAGAAAACAAACACATGCCTGTTTATTACGTATGTAAAGTAATATAATTGCAGGTGTATTGCCTTTGGGGAACCAGCCTGGCTTTGCCACATGGCTGTATGAAGCTGTTTGGAAACCCTGGTTCATGCTAGACTCCTTTGGCCCAAACTCCCTTTTGTTAGGAGAGATAAGAATGTGCCTTCTTCACTATCCAATACTGAGATGCCCCCCAACCCCTTACTTCAAACCATAAAAGGCTCCGTTTATCACATTTCCTGTTCCAAATATATTTGCAGCTTTGGCATTTGTAATAGTAAGCGGGGCACTATTCCAAGCATTGGACATTGTATAAACTCACTTAATTCTACATCAACCCTACGAGGTAGGGTATATTATTATAAATCTATTTTGTACCTGAAGAAACTGAGGCACACAGAGATTAACAAAAGTATCTGCCAACAAGAGTATCAAAGATGGAACTTGAACGCCAGCAGTCTGGCTTCAGTGTCTGAGCTCCTAAATGCTAGGCTATAATTCCTTGTGTGCTTTTAGCAGGTTGGGGAGAAGGGTTGAGGGTCTTCATCCAATATCCAGGAGTCTAGAGGTGGCACTTTCCTAAAATGACTCACTTCCCAGTATTCTGGGTAGTTACAGTGAAAGAAAAGCACGTATGACTCTCCAGCACTTGCCAGTAGGTAGCCCATAAATGTCAGCTGCATCTGGCAGCCTGAAGCAGTGGGTGATTTTCTTCCTTCTGTATCTCTTCCTGTCACTCTCATCCTTACTCAGGATAGCTCCAAAGAAATCCTTGAGCTTATATAACTGCTTCTTGGAAACTCCAATTGTCCCGCTTTCTGATGTGGGCATTTTCACATCATCACCAGCTGCTGGGCTGTTAGCGAGTATTATTGCTTTGGGAGGCTTTGCCTGTTAAACAAGTGCCTGGAGTGTCATTTATCCTTCCTGTGAATTTTTTTTTAATCGTCATTTGGAAGCTGAAAGCAGGCCTGGGGTCCTGACAGCATCTCCCAGGGTCCGCATTTCATTTATCTTGGCATTGCATTGGTGGCTTCTCTGCTGAGCCCCAGCTCCCACCCCTGTGCAGCTCCCGGAAGCCCAGACAGACCCTCTCTGTGATTCTGATTCACAGAGCCTGAAGATCAAGGTGGAAGAGGCCTTAAGATACTCCCTGTCCAACCTTATATTCATTCAGTCTGAAAGCATCTTTTCATTCATAGTTGAATCTTTTTTTCTCAACCAAAGTTTATGTAAGACATAGGTGAAAGTCAAGCCCTTCCCATTAAAGGGATGCCAGAGAACTAAGAGTTCCAAGCACCACTGTCACCATCGAGGCTCCTAATTTCTATTCTTTCTGTCCCTCCAGGGAAGCCTTTTGAGGCATCTCCCTTGGAGCTCTGCATCATACCATTTAAAACCACTGCTCAGTGGGTTGCATGCTTCCTGCCACCCCAAGCATCACACCACTTCTCAGGGTGAGGGTCTACTGCCTTGCTAAAGCAGCCTCTCCTTAACTGGCTCCTAATCTCCAGTTTTGCCTGCTCCAATCCACTGGGTACTCTAAGGCCATCAGGATACTTCTGAACTATAAATCTGGCCATGTCACCTGTCTATTTAAAATCCTCCCTTTACTGTCATTTCCCGTTGACCTGAGGATGAAGTCTAAACTCCTTGGCAAAGTTTAGAACATCCTTCTTATGTGAGCTGCTGCTTGACTCTGCAGCCTCATCTCTCAACATTACATTCTTTGCACACTGGATAGAACTTGGAGCTGGACCTTCAGTGAGGCATGTTTGCACTGCGTGGAGGCTTTGCTTAGTGCAGGCCCTCGGCGAGGAATACCCTTCTCCCCTCACTCCTGGACCTTTACTGGCCTTAGGTTGTCAGCACCCACTAACTTCCTCTATCTCTTCTACTGCATTGGGAGCTTACCCCTTTTCTGCCCCCAGGGTCCTGTGGCTTTCTCAGTCACTGCAGGGCCCTGCCTGTGTTGCTGCATTGGAGTTGCTGGTGTCCTTACCAGTTGCTCCCACTAAACTCTAATCTCCATAAGGGCAGGGACCATGCACATCTTGGTCTCTGTTGTATTCTTAATGCTTTGGAATGCTTGGCATAAAAAAGATGCTCAGCAGGTATTTGCTGAATACATCAATGAGAATCACTCTTACCCTGGACCCTGTAGCAATTTCCAGGCTCCCACCACCTTTCCTGTCAGTACCAGCCTTTTAGCAGCTCCACACTGCTGCTCGTGATCCCATTGTCTGGCTGCAGACCTCCCCAGTGACCTCTAGGTACCCTCCAGATCCCACAATTTGCTTTTTCTTTCCTGGTCATGACTGTCTGGTAACACTTCATGCATTCTTCCTTGTGGGGATGACAAGATCCCCAGCTCTATGAGAGCAGGAGTCTTCTCTGCCTTGCCCATGGTGGTGCTCTAGTGCTTGGCACTTAGTAGATGCTGTATAAACACTTGTTGAGTAAATTGAAAAAAAATTAGTCCTGAAATTCCTAGAAGAGTGCAGGGTCAATGCTCCATGGAAAATAGGAGCTTATCTTGGCCTAGAGTATATGAACAGAGGTGTCCTTATCCTTGGTGGGCCACTCACAGGATTGCTTTTTGAGTTATGCCAGGGCATACCTGCTTCCATCAGAAACTCCTTTGGTGAAATTTAGGCTCTAGCTCTTACTACCTGGGCCTGGGAGAGGAACTTCATGTCTCCGCTGCTGTATCCTCCCCCATTCTCCTCTTAGCAGCAGCATCATAGGCCATTCAAGAAGCCCCAGCTCCCTGCAAGAGGAGAGATTTCAGCTCTTAGCAGAATTTATTGCAGAGATTAGATGCTGCCAAATCCTTCAATATCAGCTCCCATCTAAACACAGGCTCAGGAGTAGGAATGAATTTAAGTTTTCTCTTTAGAAGGCTTTTGCAGGTTTCGGGAAGCTGCTGCCTGTCAGGGAGGATTGATTCACAGGAATGTGGCAAGGAAGCCTGGGCATTCAGTGACAAACACTTCTTTGCCAAGTGTTTCCAAATAGCCCAGACACAGAATTCACCAAGGAGAAGACAATACTGTCTCTTTTCTTTACAGATTGTAGACTGAGTCTTTGTAACTCCCTAACATCAAGACTTCCTATTTTCCACTAAAATCAAAATAATTGATTATACAGTGGTCACATGATGAGATAAATTAAGCTAGAGTGCCTTTTCTTTTCCAGTGGTGAAAAAATTTATAATGTGTGCATCAGCTTTAGCTAAAAAATTAGGGTGTGGGGGAAATGACAAAATGATATGATACACAGAAAGAAAATAAAAAAGTTTGCCTTCACAGGATGCTCACATGAAGTAAAACAATGTCAAAGCCAAGGCGTTCGGAGGAGTGAAAGGTTCTCAGAAGAAAATGAGATGGGACATGAAATGAACTGGCTTTGTTGGAAGACAGTTCTGGGCTGCAAACACAACGTGGCCACCTTCTAAGGTGACCCCCAAAATCACAAGTCGTAGCTGAGTCTCCATCTGTCAAGTGGGTTTAGGGATACTGTAGGAAATTCCTGTTGGATTTGCACTACAGTATTCCTCTGGGGAAACAGCATCTACTCATCCTCTTGGAAGAAGTCAATTCTAGTGTTAACTCAGAGATTGGCACTTGGCCCACATCTGGCTCATCCCAGTCCAGTGAGGGCCCACGGAGTAACACGGATTACATCCTGGTACCAATCCTTTACCCTCCCTGCGTGCATGTGGTTGCACTCCTCTCAAAAAAGGGGAGAGTCTACTTCTCAAGGTGGGTTGGGGCTGCCAGGTGGAGGCAGCAGAAGTGGCAACAGGTCACTGTGCTGCTGAGGCCTGGTGAGCTTCCACCTGCTCTCTTGTACTCTGCCATTGCCATGAGTACACGTCTGGCTAGCCTGCTGGAGGAGGAGACGTGTGGAGCAGATCTTAGTCACCCCAGTTGCCTCAACTGGTAGCCAACCAATCCCCAGATATGTGAGAAAGACCATCCAAGATCAGCAGTGCCAATGGCTGACCCCAACTGACCTCTGCTGCATTTGGAAAAAATGTATTCTTATATGCCAGTGAGGCTTTGTAGTCGTTTGTGGCTCAATATTTTTGTAGCTGTAGACACCTGATATAGTCTATGACCTCATTTTGGCCAATCAGAGTTGGGATTAAGACTTTTGCTGGATTCTACTTCTGGGTATATACCCAGAGGAATGGAAATCATCATGTCGAAAGGATACCTGCACTCCCATGTTCATTGCTGCTCTGTTTACGATAGTCAAGATATGGAACCAACCTAAATGTCCATCGATGGATGATTGGATAAGGAAACTGTGGTATATATACACCCTGGAATACTACTCTGCCATAAAAAGGAATGAAATTCTCCCATTTGCACCAACATGGATAAGCTTGGAGAAACTTATGTTGAGTGAAATAAAGCACCAAGGGTAAATACTGCATGTACTCACTCATATGTGGGAGCTAAGAGAGAAAGAAGGAAGGAAAAAAAGACCCAACACACGGGCTTGCAGAGGGAGAGAACAGACCTAGGGATACAAAGTGGAATGGAGGAAAGGGGGGGGAGGGAGGTTGGGCATAATTGGGTGGGGGACATGAGGTACTATCACAATTTGTGGTAATGGGCATGCTGCCAGTATAGATCTGGCATTCACATCTAGGGGGGACAATCAGCTTTGCATCTCATGAATATTCATAACCAATAAAAGAAAGACTTTTGCTGGAACAATTAGCAAACAGAGATTAATATTTCTATGGGTATTGTTACGCTAACAAAATATAAGCTTAGAGCTGCTGGAGGATACTCTGTTAAATTAGGGAAAGCCTGCTTGAGACTGAAGCTAACACCAAAGAATCAAAATTTTAAAATGGGAAGGAAGAATCCTGACAATGTCTTTGGAGCTCCTGGATCCAGTCATGCTTGAAACGATTAAACTAGATTTTTCAGTTAAATCCTCTATCTTTTGCTTGAGTCAACTTAGGTTAAAATTTTGACCCTTGTGATCAAGAGAGTCCTGAGCAGTAAAATATATAAAATGAGAAAATATTTGCAAACTATACACCTGACAAGGGATTAATATCCAGAATATACAAGGAACTCAAACAACTTTCTAAAAAAATCCAATTAAAAATGGGTGAAGGAGTTGGATAGACATTTCTCAAAAGAAGACATATAAATGGGAAACAGATAAATAAAAAAATCCTCAACATCGCTAATCATCAGGGAAATGCAAATCAAAACCACATTGAGATATCATCACACCCCAGTTAGACTGGCTAATATGAAAAAGACAGAGAGTGACAAATGCTGGTGAGGACGTGGAGTAAGGGGAACCCTCCTGCATTGTTGATGGGACTATAAATTTGTGCAGCCATTATGGAAAGAAAATGGTATGGAGGTTCTTCAACAACTACAGACAGAACTGCCATATGATCCAGCAATCCCACCACTGGGTATATACCCAAAGGAATGGAAATCATCATGTCCAAGGGATACCTGCTGTCCCATGTTCATCACAGCTCTATTTACAGTAGCCAAGATATGGAATCAACTTAAATATCCATTGACAGATAGCTAGATAAGGAAAATGTAGCATATGTACACAATGGAATATTACTCATCCACAAAAAAGAATAAAATGCTGACATTCACAGCTTGGAGAAAATTATGTTAAGTGAAATAAGCCAGGCACAGAAAGGGAAATACCACATGTCCTCACTCATGAGTGGGAGTGAAAGGAAAAGGACAGAAGGAAGGAAGGAAGGAAGGAAGGAAGGAAGGAAGGAAGGAAGGAAGGAAGGAAGGAAGGAAGGAAGGAAGGAAGGAAGGAACAATCACAGTAGTGTGTTGAACTTTCAGAAGAGAACAGGACTGCGGTTACTAGAGATGGGAAAGGGGGAGGAGGGGAGGAGCTAGCAAGAAATTGGTAGATGGACCCAAGGAGTGATCACATTTTGTAATGATGAACATGCTAATATCCTGATTTGATCATCTCACATTGTACACAGGTATTGATATTCAACTCTGTACCCCAAAGTATGTTCAATCAATTATTTTTTCAATTAAAAAAAGGGAATTAATGAGTTGTTAATGTGCCTCCGTTGGAAAGACAGAGCCCAGGAAAACACTGCTGATCCCATGACGTTCTAAGTAGCAATCAAAACAACTTTTACTATCCTTTCTTGTGCATTTTACTTTCTAGGGTGCCAGGGGCTTGAGTAAGTACATTTTGCACTTTGCTGAGTTGTAGAGAGGTGATGACAACTATTGCCCCCTCAAGATTTCAACAGTACCTGGAAACAATGTGACTCACTCCTTCCTCAGGCTTGGTGACTGCAAGGACACAGTGATTCTGAGAAAGACACAGCCAGGCTGCTCTTCAGTGTCAGTGATTTGATTCACGCCAGATGATAGAAACCAAGCATTTTAGACATGAAGGGGATGGCACAGATTATGTCATCAAAAATTTGTAGTTTACCTGAGGGCAGGGCCGGTAGAATCTGGCACACTGTGTGGTGGAAAGAAGATGGGCTTTGGAGGCAGAGAGATGGAGGTTTGCACCTTAGCTCTGTTCTCTATAAACAGCCACCTTGGGCAAGTTGCTTAACCTTCCTGGACCTCCATTTCCACTTCTGTAAAATGGGGGCAGAGTGCTGCACAAGAATGAAAGATCATAGCTTCCATTTAATATATGTAGATACTCCCCCTGCAGGAGGAGCTGCTTCATCTTCTACTTTCCTCCCAACCCCCACTGAGGGTAGACTTGACTTAGGGGTTTGCCTCCAGGAATTAAAGCACAGAAAGGGAGAAAACATTAACTTGACAGTGGAGAATGCTGCCAATACTACCTTAATCAAGTGAGGATGTCTGACATCAGCGGTGATCCACGTGGGTACCGGGTACCCCCGATGTGATATGATGAGGAGGGTACTACACATTTATGGCGCTCTCGTCCCAAACCCACCACTCCAGCCTCATCACGAGAAACGTATCAGACAAGCCCAGATTGGAGGACATTCTACAACAGACCCGGCCAGTATTCCCGCTAAGGCTGTCAAGGTCATGAAAACCATGGAAAGATGGAGGAACTGTGACAGATCAGAGGAGACTGGGGAGATGTGTCAACTAAATGCAATGGGATACCTTAGATGGGATTCTGGAACAGAAGGAGGACATTAATGGGAACACAGGTGAAATCTTTTTTTTTTTTTTTTCTCCTTTTTTTGGTCTTTTTTCGTGACCGGCAACGGATCGCAACCCTCAGTGTCGTGCCCATACCGGACCGGGACCGGCAACGGGATCGCAACCCTCGGTGTCGCGTCCGCACCTCGCTCAGCCAGTGAGCGTCCGGTCTGTATGTGGGATCTGAACCCTCGGCGGGAGCGCCGCCGCGCTTCCCAAGCGGCGCACTGTAGCAGTGCGCCACCGGGCCGGCCCAAACAGGTGAAATCTTAATGAAGTCCAGAATAATGTACCAATGCTGGTTTTTCAGTTGTGACAAACTTACTATGGTTATGTACGATGTTAATAACAAGAGAAACTGGGTATACAGAAACCTTCTGTACTATCTTTAAAACTGTCTCATAAATCTAAAATTACTCCAAAAGAAAAAAATATTTAAGGCATACTTTAAAAATATAATATTGAATGGTTTTGATCCAATCTTAGTTCAGTTGTAGGCATCAATTCCATTTTTTATACACAGGGCCTGGAATCCTTGAGGTCCCCAGCTTAGTGATGCAGGAAATAACCTCAAGAGCAGCACTTCATCACCTGCAGTGGCTGTTGTGAGACCTTTCCTCATCATCTGTGTCTTGGCTGGTGCTCTCCCAGTGGGATTTCCTGCTGTGCTTTCCATTGCAGCCAGAAGCTCATTCAATTATTTATTTGCTTAGAGTCAACCTGGATTTAAAAGTATGCAGCTAACATATCCTGGAGAAGGCACAGAGTTCTAATGACTGTCATTTATTGAGCACGTACTCTATGTTATGCACTGTGAGTGACACTGTGTGCATATTTTCTCATTCTGTTCTTGCAGATACATACAGTCAGGGGAAGACACTGAAGCCCAGAGAGGTTAAGGGACCTATCCAAGATCATCCAGAAAGAGGAAGAGTTAGAACTTGAACCAAGTTTGTTCTGACTCCAAAGCGTGTCTTCTTAACCGCTAAGTCAAACTGTGTTAACAGAGATTGTGAAAACTGGGAGGTTCTTTAGATGTCATCGGTCCACACCTGGGATCAACATCCAACAATATTAATGAGTGCCTAACAGAATGGCTTTACTCATGCTTGCTGTGTGACTTCTGACCAGTCACTACCCCTCTCTGGGGACATTGGAAAATGGTGGTTTACAAGCTGAGTGCCACCTGCAACTCACATGATTTTAGTTTTGAGGTGCACTATGGGCTAGTTTTTGTTGTTGTTTGGTTGGTTGTTGTCGCTTTCTTTTTAGATTGAATTAATTACCAGCATTTGAAAATAGGAAGATTTTACTTTCAAATGTCAAACTTTCACTTTCTTCAGAAAAAAATTGAGGCTCTGGCCACACTGGGCCTCCATTCCTACCTGGAGCTGAGTTCTGACTCCCATTTGTATTAGAAGCATGTTCTCCAGTGCACACCCCTTCCCGCACTGACCCAACCCCAGCCCACTTTGCTAATTTATTTTCTCGGTCTGGCCCCTATAGTTTGAAGCACTTGACTTGGTCCAATTTACCTGAGAGAAAATTTCCAGAGGGGGCCAGTGACTGGTCAGAATTCACACAGCAAGCATAAGTAAGGCCATTCTGGTGGGTACTCTTTAATATCGTCAGAGGCTGATCCCAGGTGGGGACCAAGCTTCCTGGTCCTCTGACTTCCTGTGCCTGTGTCCCTTGGCTGCCTCTCTGTCCCTCTGTCTCCTCTATGGCCAACCTGTTTCGGCCTCCTGTCAGTTGTACTCTCTGGGTCACATCTTCCCCACGTCGGCACCCCACAGGAGACTGCCTGCGCTCACGGTATTTTCACACTTCATATGAAAGGCTTGTTCCTGTCAAATACCCTCAAAATGAATGAGGGTTAAACTTTTCCTCTTGGGAGAATGCTGGGGATTTTTGAAATTTAACTTCACCTTAAAAGAAAAAAAGGGAGATAGAGATAGTGATGGAGGTGGAGAGGGAGAGAGAGAGTGAGGGACAGGGAAAGAAGGAGGGAGGGAGGGAGAGACAGAGAGAGAGACAGAGACACAGAGACAGAGAGATACAGAGACAGAGAGAGAGAGGAAGAGAGAGAGAGAGAGGAAGAAAAGAAAACTAACAAGACTCACACCTAAGAGTGTGATGTTTATTCCTTTCCTTGGTTAGTTCCGTTCAAACTCCCACACCAATAACTCTGTTTCATCTTCTTCCAGGAAAGTCTCGGCGTGGAGTCAGCTCCCACATCCTGTCTCTAAGCCAGCCCTGATTTAAGGCAAGGCACGTGAATGAAGGCTCCCCGGGAGCCCAGTGCCAAGGCTAAGATCTTTCAGGGGAGATCTCAAACCCTCTGTAATACTCTCTCATCTTAAAAAAAAAAAAAAAAAATATATATATATATATATATATATATATATATGTATTTTTGTAATATTTTTGTGTCACACATAAAGGTGAATAGAGCATATATTCACAATTTATGGGCCATTAATAAAAAGAACATCTGTGAGTTCACCACTCTTGCTAAGAAATAGAATTTTTTCCATGTGTTTATAGTGATTCCATTTTCCCCCTTCTCTGTGCAAGGTGCTGCTTTCCTGAATTTTCTGTTAATTATTCTATTTATTCACTCATTTGGTCATTCATTTTTAATTTTTAATTATGAAAATGATCAAATAGGCAGAAAATTAGAAAGAATAGTACTCATGAATACTTCATACGTACAACTGGACAACTAGATCCAACAACTTTTTAACATTTGGCCTTGGGCTGGCCCGGTGGCGCACTGCTACAGTGCGCCGCTTGGGAGTGCGGCAGCGCTCCCGCCGAGGGTTCGGATCCCACATACAGACCGGTTCCCGCTCACTGGCTGAGCGAGGGGCGGGCACAACACCGAGGGTTGCGATCCCGTTGCTGGTCCCGGTCCGGTACGGGCGCGACACTGAGGGTTGCGATCCATTGCCGGACACGAAAAAAAACAAAAAAAGGGGAAAAAAACCCCAAAAACATTTAGCCTTTATTTTTTTCCCCCTCATCTTTCTATTTGCTGAGTCATTATTTAAGAATTTTATTTTGTAGGGCCAGCCCCGTGGCTCACTCGGGAGAGTGCAGCGCTGGGTAGCGCCAAGGCCGCGGGTTTGGATCCTATATAGGGATGGCTGGTGCGCTCACTGGCTGAGCGTGGTGCAGACGACACCATACCGGGGGTTGCAATCCCCTTACTGGTCAAAAAAAAAAAAAGAACTTTATTATGTAAAGTATCAATTGCATGTAAAAGCAGGGAGTGGTAAAATAGATCCTATCCAGAATCAGCAGTTCTCTATTTGTGGACAATCTTTTCTCGTCTGTTCCCTTAATCATCCCATACCTCTTAGTCCACAACTCTGGATTGTTTGGAAACAAATCTCAGATATATTTAATTTCATCTGTAAATATTTGTCTGTATCTCCAAGAGATAAGGGCTTTTACAAATATAATCACAATGTCACTATCACACTTGAAATAATGAACATTTTCTGAATATTACCAACTACATGGTCAGCAATCAAATTACCTGATTCCTTCCTTTCCCTCCTCCACTCTCTCATTTCTGTTTTTAAAGTTGTCTTTCAATTGGGATTTAAACAAGGTCCCCATACTGTATTTGATTAAAAATTACTTAAGTCTCTAGGTTTCCTCTCCCCATTTTTAATATTTTTTAAACTTTTTTTTTTGTTTCTTTCAGTGTAATTTATTTGCTGAAAAATCTTGGTCTTTTCTGTTGTACAATTTCCCACATTCTGGATTTTGCTGAGTCAGCCTGTCGGTGCTATTTAACATGTTCTTTCTTTACTTTTACTTCTTGTAAACTGTTACTTATCAATAGAGCCTTGATTGGATTCACATTTGATTTTTGGTGAGAGTATTTCACAAGTAGTGCTGGTAGGTTCCATCAGGAGGGACATATGTCTGGTTGTCTCCTTTTGCAGTGTTCAGTAGGTTTTGGTTTTACGTCATATACTCTACCCATTATAAAGTCCCCATCAGCTTTTTATCTAATAGGTTCAACAGCTGTTGACAATTGTTCACTAGGAGTTGGGCTGAATCATTTCAAAGGAAGTTCAGACTTGGTTTCAGACACCAAGGCACTTTGTATTTAAATACTTACATCATGCATAGCCAAAAAGTAGGAACATTAACCTCGTAACTCAACATCATTATCCCATCTAATAAAATAATTATTATCCTACAATATTATTTAAGATCCAGAAATTTTCGTGTTAAAATTTTCCCAATTATCTGCATTTGTTTTTTAATAACCTTTTTATTTTAGAATGGTTTTAGATTCACAGAAAACTTAGGAAGATAGTACAGAGAGCTCGCATATATCCCACTCCTAGATTCCCCTATTATTAACATACTGCATTAGTATGGCACTTTTGTCACAGTTAATGAACCAATTTTAATGCATTATTATTACTATTAGCTAAAGTTCATTATTTATTCAAATTTTACCAGTTTTTACCTAACGTACTTTTTCTGTTTCATGATTTTATCCAGGATATCACATTCTGTTTAGTCATCATGTTTCCTAAGGCTCCTCTTGGCTGTGACAGTTGCCATTTGGTTTTTATTTTTCTTTTACTCTAAAACAACATCTCCCCTTCTGCCTGACAGAAAGACTCACATTTTGGATTTCCCTACACATTTTCCTGTGGTGGTCTTTAACTTATTCTTCTATCCTTTCTATCCCTTAGGAACTGGAAGTTAGAACTAGAGGTCCAGTTAGATTTAAGTTAAACATTTTTGCCTAGAATATTTCATAGGTGATTCTGTGTGCTATATACACTGCCTCACAGCAGTAAAGGATTAGGATGGGAAAATACAAGAAAAGAGAGACAGGACTGATAGAAAGCCATACGGAAGTGGAAATATGACTTCATCTCCCATAGTTCGGAGGAAGATATTCCAAATGCTCCTTAATTCTTGCTTTTCTTTCCTTGAACATTGCTCAGTAAAATTGACTAATCCTGCATGTTAACTTGTATTATCATAAGATTACATTACTTTATTTTCTTGCCTTATACTGTGGCTGAATAAGTTTACTGCAGCATTAATTTGGGCAGAATTCACCTATCAAAATCTATGTATTTGACTCAAGACTTCCTAAATTTCTGGGGCTGGTGACATTTTCATAAAATGTTTTGATATATCTTTGGAAGAGTCTCAGGCTTCATTTCTGCTCCTCTTTTACTCATCTAAAAAAGTAAATAGATTATAGTGTTAGTTATAGGAAGCTACCCATATGTAAAATTGCATAGAACAACAAACACACACACACACACGCACACACACACACATAAATGCACACATGAGGGAATGTATAAATGGGAAATCTGAATAATCTGTGAATTGTGCCAGTGCCAATTTTCTGATTTTGTTATTTTCCTACAATTAGGGAATATGGCAACATGTACTAGGGCCTCCTACTATAGTTCTTTGCAACTTCTGGTGAATCTATAGTTATTCCAGATTAAAAGTTTAGAAAATTAATTGGAACAATTTATGTTTTGGATTTCATGTCCAGTGCAAAAGGACAAGATAAAGAAATGAGTTAAATTTTTATAAGAGAAGCAATGCAATTATCATTATTTGCAGATAATATGGTTGTTTGCTTAGAAAATTGGGTAAAACATGTTTTAAACTAATATAAGAGTTCAGTAGGGTACAATGTAAAAGATTTATAGATACCATTCACAATAATAGCAGCAAAAACAAATTAAAATATCTGGGAGTATACTTAGCCAGCATTGTACAGCACCTATAACAAGAAAACCACTTCATTTACTATGGAATATAAAAGATGACATGAATAAAGCAATAAAACATGACATGGTGATCTAGATTTATTATTTAAAGTTTAAAAGGCAACAAATTATCCTTAGTTGTGCTATAAAGGACAGTAGTAAGCAGTTGGTGAAATTTGAATTAGGTCTATGATTAGGCAAAAGTGTTGTATCAATGTAATTTCTTGATTTTGGTCATTGTACTGTGGTTATGTAAGAGGATGTTCTGTTTTTCAGGAAATACACATGGAAGCATTTAGAAGTAATGGGGGATAATATTTGCAATTCATTTCAAACAGTTTAGAAATGAATAAATAATAGTAATATATATCTATATCCTATCTATAGCTATATGTATGTTTATATCTATGTAATTAGTAAGAATGAGAATATTATTTGAGGAATCTGGGTGAAGAGTATACAGAGATTCTTTTTACCATTTTTAAACTTTTCTGTAAATTTGGAATTATTTCACAGCAAAAAGTTCAAAACATTTAGCCAGTAGAAGAATAAGAAATCATGTAGCTATGAAACATAGAAAGTAGGGGAGCAGAAGGAGATGATATAGTGTCAGTGATATAAACAATAACATAATATTAATACCAAGGTGATGATAAGTGTTTTCTAAATACAGTATGTTAACTGAGGTGTCTGTATATTATACCATGTTATGGAGGTAATCACAGGAAGAGATAAAAGTGTAATGATTATAGAGGTAATCATGGTTCATTGAACATAGATTCAGAAGAGTGGGGTGAGAGATTTTTCTTTTTTGTTGTTAACTCTTCTGATCTATTTTCTCATTCATGCATCATGTTGATAAAAATTACAATGTTTTTTAATAAGCAAATGATGCATTTTTGTGACTAGTCCTGGTGTAAGTAATTGGGAAAGAAAAAGGTAATACATTTGGGAAAGGTTTGGAGAAAAGAGGAATTTATTTACATTTGATGGAAGGAGAGTCCAGTAGTTTTCAAAGATAAAATGACAGTATACCAAAAACATCCAAAAGGTGTACACTTTCCTTTCTACCACCACCCAGCAAACCTCTCAGAATATATCCTAGATGATAAGTTCACAGATGGTTATGAAAAAGGTATATGCACAGAGATTTCCCTTGCAGCTGTATATAAGCATGACAACAACAATAATGAACCTACATGCTCAACACCATGGCATTACTTAGATAAACCTACAGTATCTCTTTTTAAAGTAGCATTAAAATTTGAGTTTTAGAAGACTGTTCAATGACAAGAGAAATTATTAAGATAGTTGTTATATTTAAACTTGTTACAAAATAGTATTTACAGGATGATTTTACATTGTTTAAAAAATTATGCACATTTATAGAACAAAAGACTGGAATAAAATACAACAAAATGTGAATGATGGCTATTTTTTATATTGTAATTTATGGATGATGTGTGTGTGTGTGTGTGTGTGTGTGTGTTTGTGTGTGTGTGTCTGTCTGTCTGCCTGCCTGTTTGTCTGTGTATTTTATTGTAACATATTATTACTTTTAGGCCATCAGGAAAAATAACTCTTCAGGTAATAAATATACTTTTCTTACTCTTCTTATGAAGAAAAGATCTACTGCCAAGAAGAGAGGCGTTAACAGTCGGACGGTATATTTGTCTCCTTGAAAAATACATCAGGGATTAATAAATTACTTTAAACATCTTCCCAGACATCCCCCATTTATCCAAGTAAGATAAAGTTTACCTTACGGCAGAATCTGCTGTGCCCACAGAAGCCATCCTGAGATGGGAGGGAAATGGCTTGGTTTGTCATCTACCCAAACTGTTTGACTCAAAACCAGTAAGTTCCCAGATTCCTACCATCCCTCCATGGCAGGATTTCTGGGTGGCTCTGCCTCCAGCAATAATACCAATGTTCCAATTTGGAACCTTGAAACTAAGGGTCCCCTGCCCAGGACCAACTTGGTGGCCCTCTCCTCTACTCTGACTCTCACCTTCTTCATTATATGGTTTATACCTTCAACATGTGCTTAAGTGTGCACCTACCATGTGCAGGCACTGTGTACCATTAGAATAGAATGAACATGATATTTCGTTTGTGGGACTTGCAGTCTTCTGGAAGAGACAGGCATTACACTTGATTAAATAAGTATATAATTTCAAATTATCAAAAGTGTGACAATAAAAAGGAACCTGATGCAGTGATAGGGAGTATTAGTGGAAACTAATATTTGGGGGCAGGAGGGTGTGTGTATCATTTTTTCCCTTAGCAACACTGACCTCACTGTTGATAATGTACATGTCAAGCAAGTGCCAACCTCAGGGCCTTTACACTTGCTGTTTCTTCTTCCTGAAGACTCTCAACCAGCTATCTGCATGATTTACCTCCTCACTATATGTATGTCTTTGTTCAAAAATCACCTTCTTGAAGATGTTTTCATTGACTGCACCATCCAAAATATCCTCTCTTATACACATCACTCTCTACGTTTGTACTCTGCTTTATTTTTCTTTATAGCACTTAGCACTTTAAATAATATGTATCCATGTGCATGCATATATGTATGTGTAAATATGTATATATGTACAATGTATATACATTTGGAGAGGGACTTATTGCTGTGTCATAACATGGTGGAAGGTGTCACATGGTAAAAAGATGAAGAGAAGGCAAGAGAGAGACCCAGAGGAGGCAAACCCACTCCGTGATCATGAAAACTCACTCCCATGAAAACAGCATTAGTTCATTTCTATACACCTCTTCAAAGTCCCACTTCCCAATAACATCACCATGGCAATTAAATTTCAACATGAGTTTTGGAGGAAACAGACATTCAAACCATAACATTATGCTCCAGGCCCCCAAAACTCTTTTCTTTTTCAAATACAAAATACATTAATTCTGTACCAATAGCACCCCAAAAGTCTTAACTTGTTTGAGAATCAATTCAGAAGTCCAAAGTCCACAGTCTCATTTGGATCAGATATGGGTGAGACTCAAGGCATGCTTCATCCTGAAGCAAATTCCCCTCTAGCTGTGAGCCTGTAAAATCAAACAAGTTATCTATTTCCGAAATGTGATGGTGGGACAGGCATAGGACAGACAGTCCCATTCCAAAAGGGAGATAGGCAAGAAAAAGAGGAGTAACAGTTTCCAAGCAAGTCCAAATCCCAACAGGGCAAACAACATTAAATCTTTTTTTTTTTTCCCATTGTACATGTATATTGGGTATAGTCTGTTCATTCAGTACATGCATGTATTGTATTATGATCTAATCAGAATAGTTAGCATGTCTATCACCTAAACATTTATCATTTCTTTGTGGTTATAACATTCCAGATCCTGTTTTCTGGCTATCTTGAGATATCCAATACAATATTATTAGTATTAAAACTTTAGGCTCCAGGGCCGGCCCGGTGGCACACTGCTACAGTGCGCCGCTTGGGAGCGCGGTGGCGCTCCCGCTGAGGGTTCGGATCCCACATGCAGACCAGTTCCCGCTCACTGGCTGAGCGAGGTGTGGGAGCGACACTGAGGGTTGCGATCCCGTTGCTGGTCCCGGTCCGGTGCGGGTGCGACACTGAGGGTTGCGATCTGTTGCCGGACACGATAAAAAGACAAAAAGGAAAAACAAAAAAAAACTTTAGGCTCCAGAATAATCTCCTTTGACTCTGTCCCACTTCCTGGACACACTGGGGTTGGGGCTGGACCCCCAAGGCCTCAGGCAGCCTCACTCTTGTGGCTTTGCTTGGCTCAGCATGTGCTGCTGCTCTCACGGGTTGGAGTCTCATGCTAACAGCTCTCCCAGGCTGGTGTTGCACACTGATTGCTCTACAGTTCTGGGGTCTCAGTGGTGGCCCCACCCCCATGGCTCCACTAGGCCTCATGGGGGCTCTGTGACAGCTCTGATCCCACAGTTGTGCTAAGCATTGCCCTACTGGGGGCCCTCTGCAATGGCTCCACCCCTATGACAAGCCTCTGCCTGAGCCCCCAGGCTGTTTGTAACATCCTTTGAAATGTAGGTAGGGGCTGTCATGTCCCCACAGCCCATGCACTCTGCACACCTGCAGAATTAGCAACACATGCATGCCACTGAGCCTTTGTGCTTGCACCCTTCAGAGCCACAGCCCAAGCTGCATCTGGGGCCTCTTGAACCACAGCTCGGGCAGTGAGGAGCACTGTGCTTGAATGCAGGGAGCAGAGTCCTCAGGCAGCCCTGGGCAGGAATCCCATGGAGGGCAACCCAGACCCATCTCTTAAAACCGTTCTGCTCTTCTAGAGCTCTGGATTTGTGATGGTGGGGGGTAGCCCCATTTTGGAGGAGACAAACAATGTTCAAATGATAGCAGACTATATGAGATGCTGGGGACCAAGTGGCTTAGCACAGGGCCTGACGTGGAGTAACTATTCAATAAATGTTGCTACTGTAATTAAACACTGAATAAGTTTTTTTTTTAAAAATTCTGCTAAACTGAACAGCCAGATCATGTTCAAAATTAAACAAACAAAAATAACCTAAACATCTGCACATCCTGAATTAGCGCTGTCTAGGTCAGTTTGTTGAATTTATATTGACTGTGATACAATCAAATAGCCACAAAACTGTGTAATACAGAGGTCCATTCCTTACTCTGTCCTTTTCATCCTATTTGGCACTTATTGATAGAAGTTTACAAAGAATGTTTATTTCCTCTGCGATTACATTTTCAGAAAGAGTAGAAAGGAAGGGCATCATGAGAAGGAAGAATTATTCAGATGTTACTTAATGTTATTGATACATGGCACCGAGAGTCAAAGAAAAGCATCAATTGGTAGATGCCCACATCAATGTTCAATCTACTTTTAGCCCTTTGCTGGAGTATTTAATTAGTTTGTGATTTGGAAAATTGCATGAAGTACACAAAGCAATGAATGTTCTGGAACGAAAATCAGAAGTGATTGTTTTGTTTCCATTATCTTATGGAAAAGGAGGACTAGAAAACGTGGTGATGTGTAGGGAGTTTAAAACAGGCAAGATGGGGGTGAGGAAATCTTGCTTTGAGATTCATATTTATTCATGTGTATGTTTCTGTTAATTTAAATCTTACTCCCATTCCATGGGGTTGATTATTGTCCTCAATTTTTAGATGAGGAAATAAATATTGGTTTAGGAATTTTATTTTATTTATTTGTTTTTTGGAGGCTGGCGAGTATGGGGATTGGAACCCTCTACCTTGGTGTTATCAGCTCCATGCTCTTCCTTTTTGTCTTTTTTCATGTCCGGCAACGGATCGCAACCCTCAGTGTCGCGCCCGTACCAGACCGGGACCGGCAATGGGATCGCAACCCTCGGTGCTGCACCCGCACCTCGCTCAGCCAGTAAGCGAGAACCGGTCTGTATGTGGGATCCGAACCCTGGGCGGGAGCGCCGCTGCACTCCCAAGCGGCGCACTGTAGCAGTGCGCCACCGGGCCGGCCCGCGCCATGCTCTTCCAAGTGGGCTGAGGCTTAGGGATTTTAAATAGCTTGCACTGAATTTTTCTCCTGGTATTTTATTACCTAAGTCACTGTCCTCCAGTGAATCAGTTTCTTCCTCTTTGGAATGTCAAAGTCCTTAACCTTGAGATCTGGAAAAGGTTTTCTGACCCTCTGTTTTACCCATCATTGCCCCAGGTAATGGAGAGGAGCAGAAGTGCTAAAATGTCCATTTTGTGGGTTGGGAAAATTGACAGATAGAATAATGGCCTCTTAAAGATATCTACCTCCTAATCCCTGGAACCTGCGAATGTATCATGTTACATGGCAAAGGAGGATTGAGGTTGAAGATGAAATTAAGATAACTAATCAGCCAACTTTGAGATGATATAATGCTGGTTTATCCAGCTGGGCCTAAGGTAATCACAAGGGTTCTTATAAATGCAAGAGGGAGGCAGAGAGAGAGCCCAAGTGATGGCAGAGTGGGAAGAACTTGGCCTGAGGTTGCTGGCTTTAAAGATGGAGGAAAGGACCACAAATCAAGGAAGAGAGGGCAGCCTCCAGAAGCCAGAAAAGGCAAAGAAACAGACTTTCCCTAAGTCCTCTAGGAGAAAGGCGGCCCTATTGGCACTTTGACTTTAGTCTGGTGAGGCCCAGGTCAGACTTCCGACCTTCAGAACTATAATAAGTCTGTGTTGTTTTATGCTAAAGAGTTTCGATAATTTGTTACAGCAGCAATAGAAGATTACTACATGCCACATCATTTATGCAATACCCTATTTGTCTTCCTCGTCTCTCTGAAGGAGGCATTTCTAATCTGATATGGTCCTGGTCTAGGATAGTGGCTGGACAGTGTTTATTAGTGAGTGGGATAAAATGTAATGAATGAAAATCTCTGATGCTTGTTCCTGCTTTGTATGCCTCACAGAATGTAAGTCTTAAAATGTAGTCATGCCTGGGAGAAGGTCTGCCTAATGAAGAGCTGCAATCGACAGTGTTGCATGGGACAGTGCTTAGGCATCTCTCTCAATACCATCTTAATTGCACTAAGGTTGCACCTTAACCCTAAGACATTCTCACTCCTTGTGTCCGTTTTCTTCTTAGTTTACCAGCTAATGGGGAGACTGTGTTAGTGTCAAAGAGCCTACAGTGCGGGTTTATTATGAGAAATGAGCATATGTGACCGCGGAGGCTGAGAAGCCGCACAATCTTCTGTCTGCAAGCTGAAGACCCAGGAAAGCCAGTGGTGTAGTTCCAGTTTGAGCCTGAAGGCCTGAGAACCAGGAGCCGATGGTGTAAATCCCAGTCCAAGCACAGAAGACTGATGTCCCAGCTCAGCAGGCAGGCAGGAAGAAAAGAAGAAAATTCCTCCTTCCTCCAATTTTGCTCTATTTATGCCCTCAATGGATGGAATGAAGACCACCCACACTGGGAAGGGCAATCCACCTTACTGATTCCACCGATTCAAATGCTGACCTAACCCTGAAACACCTTCACAGATGAACCTAGAAATAATGTTTAATTTGGGCACTCCATGGCACAGTCGACACATAAAATTAACCTGATGGCCAGGTCCTTGGAGGGTGTGTGAGTGACAGTGACATTTCCCATGATATTCTCATACTTGGCAGTATTGTGACCTCTATTCCCACCTGCTAAAATCCAACCTGTCCTTCAAGACTGAACCGAACTGCTACCTCCTCTAGGAAGCTTTCCTTACTCCTCTGACCAGAAGCAGTCTCTGTCCTGTAATCCACTCTCCACCCCCAGCACCTTTTGCTTCCCTTCACACAATACTAATCAATGAGAAACAACGTTCTTGAGTGGTTAGAAACAAAAACAAAAATGAAAAACTGGTGTTGCAGTCACATTGCCTGGGGCTGACTCTGGCCCTGTCACTCACTAGCTGTACATTCTTGGGAAAGTGACTTCATGTCTCTAAGCATTGGTTTTCTAATCTCAGTGGAAGATATAGATGTTATGGTAATAAAATGACACAATGCATTGAAAGCTGAGCACCCGTCCCATAGGAGATGCTTAGCCACTGCCAGTCATTACAGCAAATATTATTTAAGAAAAAAGAGCCTACATCTATGTTTCCTCTCTACCAAACAAAATATGTTTAAATGAATGGATGAATGAATGAATGAATGAATGAATGAATGTGCTTGCTGTGATGTCCATGTGCTATAGCTGGGTGCCCCTGGGTGCCTCAGCTGGCCTGTTGAGCACTTGCGCTTGGCCATCCTGTCTCCTTAGGCTCCCTGGCAGCCCCCTTCATTCCTGAGCATCTTCCTGCTCCAGGTGCCCCTCCTCATGCCTGTGGGGCTGTGAGATCTCTGATGCAGTCTGCTCCGTCAGCGTGGAGAATTACCTTGTTCCTGCACTGTTTGTCAGAGGGAAGGATTTATGAGGAGGATAGAACTCTTCCTAGAGACTTTCATCATCCCTTCGCACACAGGCTCCCCACCTCCCATCCTCCTATTCCCTGCCCATCAGCTGTTTGAATATATATATATATATATATCCTACCTGCATCCTCTGTTACCTTTTCTCCCTGGCTTGCTTCGTTTGAGCCAAACACAGGTAGGGGGTGGCAGAGGAGATGCACAGCATGGCTTACTTTGGCAGGGGAGCTCTCTGAGACTCTTTAGGAATGAACCTTCTTCTCATTCACGGTTCTCCGCGGCTGAAATATGGTCATGGCGAGCTCAGGAAATAGGCCCCGTTCTCTTTTCCCGACAGAATTGAGCCATCTTTTTCCTGGTTGCTGCCTGCCACCGGTGCTGAAAGGTTAATCTGTTCCTCTTCTCAACTAGTGCATTTATCATAGGGAAGCGGTCTGTTGTGGAAAATATTGATCAAAGGCCTGCCAGGTCCTCTGCTGGGTTGAAATTGAGTGTTGCAGTCAATCAATGGCATGGCATTTGGTGGTGTGGAGAGAAGGCAGTGGCCTCTGCATGGGACAAGGCTGGTGGAGGAAGGGAGGGGACCGGGAGGGGGTCTTTCTTCCAACTGCCTCCCTAGGTTGGCTTAAAGGGCAGGTGCAGTCATTGTTGCAGGACAGGATTGGGAATCCCTGGTGGGTAATCTTGGGATGCTCAATGTCATCACAGACTGGGACAGGCTTTGTGTGTTGACATGAAGGGAAACTGTTTCAACAGCTAAATGGTCAGAGTCTATTGGAATAACTTCTTGATGTATGATTGACACTCAAAATTAAATTCAGGTGAGGTGGTAGGAGTGGGCTACATGCGCCACAAGTAAGCTTTTGTTCCAGAAACCCTGACAACTTCTTTGCACAAATTATGCCATAATTTAGTATTAATTCTGGGCTCCCCTCAATAATTTGAATTCCTCCCTCCCTCCCTTCCTCCCTTCCTTTTTTCTAGTTCTTCCTGATTGCCTGCCTGCCCCAAATACTCGCCACCAAGTAGCTGCTACATGCCAGGCACTGGGAATAGAGAGAAGAACCAGAGGCAGTCCCTCCCCTCCCATAGCCTCCATTCCTGCGTGGAGAAAGAGTCTTAAACAGGAAATCATCTTACAATTCATTACACTCTTAGTGGAAGGATGACTAAGGTGAGACAACAGAGAGAGGAAGACATACTCTGCTCAGGGGAATAGTGTAGCCAAGAGGGCTTCGGGGAGGAGGTGGCTTTTGAGCAGTGCCTTGAGGAAGGACTCAGAATGCAGCAGGAAAGGAAAGGGGGGTGGGCGTGGGAGTGTGCGTGTAGAAGAAACCACCTGCGCAAAGAAGCCGCAAAGTAGTTCAGTATGGCAGGCATAAAAACCATCGGGCTGGAGAGGCAAACAATGTCACTTGATGAAGGCTTGTGTGACAAGCTAAGGGGTAACATAAGTGAAGGACTGAACACAATGCTTGGCATAAAGTAGGCACTTGAATTGTTTTATTTCCTATAATAATTGGGATTATTGGTTATAAGTGACAGAAAGCCATCCATATCGATGAAAGTCTCAGCAGATAATATGAGTGGAGTTTAATAAAGGAACTATTCACAAAAGTGCAGAGCAGCTGTAATGAAACCATGGGGAGACTGCAGCTCCCCAGGGAATAGTAACAGTGGGGAACATTACTACACCAAGCCTGAAGTCGCAAGAAAAGTAGTGTTACCAGATCCCAGAGAGAGAAAGAGAATTGTTGGTGAGGTCTGGTTGTGATTTTCCAGCCCCCCATTAGTGGCACCATAGGAATCAAGGAATGAACGTCTGACCTCACCCTCTTCCCTCCCTCCAATATCCACCAGTGCTCTCTGGTGGCCAATTCTGCTGGAGGCTAGAAGCTTGGGAGCTGGTGATGAAGTCTGTGACTCAGCCTCCCAGAGTAGTGATCAGGTTGGAGCAGGAAGGTATGTGAATCCAGATGGCAAAGAGAAGATGGGCAGCTCACCAGCTCACACGGAATGAAGCCAAAGAGTGATCTCAGCAGTTTATGGGAGTCGAGCTGCTCAGGCATTGCTGATTCCAAGGCATCTCTTAGCCTTGCTTTTCTAGGAGTGGCTGAAGTTTTAGATCATGTAGGATGGCCTGATACTTTGGAGCTAATCTACATCCAACTAGCTTAGTACCCAAGTGGAGAGAAAAATGTGTCTTTTCTAGAAATTCCAGCAATAGCCCAGGCCCAAGTTGGGTCCAACTTCCATTGACAACATGACCCTCATTTAAATATTCTAAGTCTCAGCTTCCTCATCTTTAAAATGGAAACAATACCACCTCCACCCACTTGTAGAAAGAGGGAGTGCAGAATAATCGTTAAAATCATGGACTTTGGAGCCACACTGCCTGGATACAAATCCCAGATCATCCACCTGCATGCTGGTGGCCTTAGCTGTGTCAATTTCTGTAAGCCACACTTTTTACATCTGGAAGGTAGGGATGATAATAACACCCACCTCCTAAGGTTGTTAAACAGTGGATTAAGTGAAATAATGCATGAGAATTCTTAGTAGAACATCTGAAACTTAGCAAGAGCTTGATAAATGTTAGTTGATGTTTTTGTTGTTATTATTATCATTATTATCCACAGTTAGGTTCTATTCAGGTGAAAACCCTTTTCTTTTGAGCTTTCAGAAGGAGGATGCTTCCAGCTGCCCTCTGCTGTACTGAGAATGGTGTCCAGGTGTAAATTTTCAGCCTCTGGTCATGGGAGGCAACGATGGTGTGGATTTGCTTTGCCTCTCACATTCCATTTGTACCTCCTCCTGTGAATTATTTCCTGTTGATTCCAACTCTCCCATAATGTCAAGGTGAATCTGCTCAGCTGTAATGATTGGTTTCTCTTGCCCTACAGAGACCAGGTGGCAGTGACCTGCAGGTCCCCCTGGCAGTGCCCAAATTTTTAGTGTTCACCATTGGAGATGCATCCTTGATAGTGTCTGGTGACAGCCCAAGCACACATTGCAGGCATGTTAATATCTTTAGGGATGGGGGGAGATGGACCACCCCGCTCAGACTCCCACCTCTAATGGGAAACGTTCAAGCTGGGAAGAAAGGAAGAATTTCCTTTTTTTATTTTCCTTTGCTTTGCGAAAGAACCAATAGCCCATGAAATCAAATAAAGGTGAAATACACATTAAAATACTGTGAGCCTGCTAAAATCAGTTAGAGAAAAAAAACAAAGCTCCAAAGTAATGCCAGTCCATGCCGCTGAGATTTATAATCATATTACCTCGCTTGTAGTTTGGTAACAACAGCAACAAAAATATAAATGTGTGAGCTTAAAATATGCTTCTGGGCACCATGGTGTAGCGTAAAAAACTCTCAAGCAGAAATCTGGTGGCCAGATTCCAGTCTGCATCCATCCAACTCCATGCTGAGAAATCAAGTCCCCTCAGAGACTCAGTTCTTCCATCCACACAATGAAGGGGCAGGGCCTGACACACTCTAGGGACCACCCCAGTTGTGAGCTTAAAATATGCTTCTGGGCACCATGGTGTAGCGTAAAAAACTCTCAAGCAGAAATTTGGTGGCCAGATTCCAGTCTGCATCCATCCAACTCCATGCTGAGAAATCAAGCCCCCTCAGAGACTCAGTTCTTCCATCCACACAATGAAGGGGCAGGGCCTGACACACTCTAGGGACCACCCCAGCTTCTGCATTTTTTTTCTCTTCTTGTTTGGTTGCTGAGAGAGTGTTCAATAGGATTTTCTACCTTCTAAACTGAAGTGATGGCTGAAGTCAGCTAAGAGCTTTGTGAATCCACCTTCCTTCTACAACTGTTTTAGGTCCTAATGCCTCTTAGCTGCAAGGAGGTGGTGGCACCACCATTCCAGCAAGGGAAGGATATTGAGCTGGGCCTGTTTTCTTTACACACATACTGGAAGAGTGAAGGGTCCTCTTCAATCCCTACCCTATCAGGTGCCGAACGGCAGCCTTCATCTAGTTCTCAGAGATGAAGAGTTTGAGCCTCCCTGGGTTGTGGAAAGGTTGCTTTCCAGACAGAGCCAAGCTAGGTGTGGACTGAGTAATGGAGCAGGTGTCAACCCTATGAGATGGTCAGTAGGTCACTGGATGCTGTTGAGAATGAGAGGCCCTGTCCTGATGCCAGTGTTCCCTGTAAACCTCATGGTAATGGAGAGGTTGGGGCAGTGACTCAGCTCTATTTGGCCCTTGGCCTTGGCCAGCCCTCCATAGAGAGATGGTTGGGTGGCAGATGCTGACTCCTTCCTCCGTCTTTAAAGCCAGCAATCACATCATCCTGACCTCTGCTTCCATCATCAGGCTCTGACCCTCTGTCCCCCACTTATAAGGACCCTGGTGTTACACTGGATTCACCCAGATAATCCACGGTAATCTCTGCATCTCAAGACCATTAACTTAATCACATCTGCAAAGTCTTTTTGCCATATAAGGTAACATATCTACAGGTTCCAAGGATTAGGATATGTACATCTTATGGGGGGGTGCTTATTCTTCCAACCACTTCCCCATCCCCATCTTTCCTCTTTGTCTCCTCTCCTCAGTCCTGGAAACTTCTACTACTCTTGGAGATTTGGGATAAAAAGAGGTTATGCAGGCCTTTTTGTCTTCCTGGGTTCCTTTTTGTTCCTGGGTTCTGGCTTTTGATACTCCAAGATCACTTTTCTCTTCTTTTTCTTCTCTAAAACCTTTCCCTGAGGTTATTGATGTCTCATGGTCTGAGTTTAAAAGAATGACAGACATGGGGCAGAACAGTAATTACCATGGACAGAAAAGGTGTTGATAAGTGCATCACCTTTTTATCCCAATAAGCGGAAATCTATCAGTCTGGGACTCATTCCTAGTCACTTTCTGTTGGCTTCATCTGGAAAGAGAGGGAGACTAGAATCTAGAAGTTCATGTTGGTAGTTCTTGCAGCAGTCTGGGCTGCCTAAGTCATAGTCATTCAATCATTCTTCTATGTGCAAACTTTTTTGAATATCTACAAAATGTGGGGCAGGTTCTCGGGTCAGATAGAATTGACTTGGAACAATTAAAAGAACACAGGACTATCACACTCACCAGAGTGGTCAAAACAGAAAAGACAGAAAGTACCAAGTGCTGGTGAGAACCTGGGACAACCAGGACTCTCTGGCACTGCTGGAAGGAGTATGAGCTTGCAGAAGAACCACTTCAGAAAATGATTTGTCAGGCTCTACTGAGTTGCATGTACACATGCCCTATGGCCTGGCATTTTCACAGAGATGGGCACATATGAGCAAAAAATGACAAATACAAGAATATGTATAGCAGCGCTATTCATAATAGCCCCATATGAAAAAGGCCCAAATGCCCAACACAGTGCAGTAGTTTAAGAATATGTAGCTTACCACACAGTGGAATACCTTCTATGTGCAAACTTTTTTGAATATCTACAAAATGTGGGGCAGGTTCTCGGGTCAGATAGAATTGACTTGGAACAATTAAAAGAACACAGGACTATCACACTCACCAGAGTGGTCAAAACAGAAAAGACAGAAAGTACCAAGTGCTGGTGAGAACCTGGGACAACCAGGACTCTCTGGCACTGCTGGAAGGAGTATGAGCTTGCAGAAGAACCACTTCAGAAAATGATTTGTCAGGCTCTACTGAGTTGCATGTACACATGCCCTATGGCCTGGCATTTTCACAGAGATGGGCACATATGAGCAAAAAATGACAAATACAAGAATATGTATAGCAGCGCTATTCATAATAGCCCCATATGAAAAAGGCCCAAATGCCCAACACAGTGCAGTAGTTTAAGAATATGTAGCTTACCACACAGTGGAATACCACACAGCAGTGAGGTGAATGAAATACAAACACCCACAGTAACATCAATGGACAGATTATGTGAAAGAAGGCATTCAAAAAGAGAACATATTCCATATGGCTCCATTTATTCAAAGTTCAAGATCAGGCAGAAAACATCTTCCTACACAGTGAAGTTGACACTTCTCCATTGACAGTTGGGGTCCTTGTTGGCCTCCTCAAATCTGGGCAGGCTGTGACTGGGGTGGAAGAGATGCTGCATGACTTCTGAGGCTGGGTCATATATGTGACACAGCTGCAGCCTGGAGCTCTCTCATGGGACACACACCATGAACCACCATGTGTGAAGTCTGACTACCCTGAAGGTGCTGGGCTGGAGAGAACACATGGAGATAGAGAAGCCCAAGGAGTCTCAGCTGTTGTCTGAGTCTTCCCAGCCCAGGCACCAGTGATTCCAGCCCCCAGCTGCCCACACTGAGACTGAGTAGAGCAGAAACAAGCTGTCCATGCCCTGTCCAGACTGCAGATTTTTGAACAAAATAAAACAGAACCAACCAACCATCATACAACAGGCAAAACGAATCTGTGATGATAGAAATAAAGACATTGGTTACCTTTGGAGGTGTAGAGACTAGAAGCAGAGGTAAAGGGGGTTTTTGGGGTAGTAATGTTTTGTGTTTTCACCTGGGTGCTGGTTACATAGGTGTGTTCCATTTGTAGAAATCTATTGAGCTGCACATTGATGGTTTGTTCTTTCCCTCACCCTGTATGGATAAAGATATTTATGTACATATATGTTACACTTCAATAAAAAGAGGGAAACACACACACACACACACACACACACACGACTGAGATATGGATACCTAGTCTAGACCTAGCTTAGTCCCTGACTTAGACAAAGAACTTGGGCTCTTTGTTACCTATTTCTTAGAGCTAATTTGTTCCCAAGAAAGAGTAACTCAATTGCAACTGGCTTAAGCAAAAAGAGGTTTCTTGGACTCTCACATGAATGAGAAGATCAAGCATGGTTGGATCCAGCAGTTCAAACAATGTGCCTGGACTAGATCTCTCGCATTCTCTTTCTCTACTTCTTGGCACTGCTTCAGTCTGAGCTGTCTTGACTCCAGGCTGACTTTCTTCATCGGACGTCCACTCATATATCCTCACAGCTGATATGTCCAACAAAAAGACAGCTCATCTTTCTCACTTGTTTCCACCAAAAAAAGGTGAACTCTTATCTCATTGGCCCAAAGTGGGTCATGTGCACATCTCTGAACCAATTGATAAGGCCAAGGAGATGGAGTATTCTGATTGCCAGACCAGTGTTACTTGTCTACTCCTGGAATCAGGGGTGGGGTGGAGTTACTCATACCCTAATCACATGACCATGACTGGGGGAGGATGCTTCTCCAAGGGAGTTAAGGCACTACTACCAGACGAAGGGGCACTGGATGCTGTGAAGGCAGACAAATAACTATTCGTGACATAGATTTTGAGTCTCAGTGTCTCCACCTGTATTTTGTGTTGAATGCTGAGCTCTGACACTAAGATTGCATAAATTCAATCCTGATGCTGAAGGATTCCTGATACAAGATAGGGGTTGCCAGGGCTGTGGTTTGTAGAACTGACCAGTTAACTTACCTAGGTCTTTAACTTCTAGTAGCTTCTAGTAGTGTACCTTATTGGTTCCAGAGACAGAGAAAGACAATATATATGTATTCTTAATAATATATATATTATAATATATAATATATAAGAGGGTACTTCAAAAAGTCATGGAAAAATAGAATTAAAGATAACACAAATCTTTTCAAGAACTTTTTGAAGTACTCTTGTATATATTATATATGTATATATAAAGACAGAGAGAGACAGACAGACCAAGAGAGAGACAGAGACAGAAAGAGAGTGTGAGACGGTCACTTTCGCATGTGTTTTCTTTCATATTCTCCACACTTTCCGTTTTAAAGATGATGATAAATGAGGCTCAGAGAAGTTAAGTGACTTACCCCAAATGACGCAACTGATGTCAGGCCAGAAGATTTAAAATCTTCTCTTCCTGACTGATATATATGCTTGGCTCAGGAGGATTGACATTTGGGGCCAAATAATTCTGTGTTGTGGGGGGCTGTCCTTTGCACTGTTGAACGTTCAGCAGCATCTCTGGTCTCTATTCACTAGATGTAAGGAACATCTCCCCCACCCCTCTCAAGTTGTAGCAACTAAAAATGCCTGCAGACATTGCCAAATGTCCTCTGAGGGACAAAATTGCCGTAGTTGGGAACCACTGCTATGATGGCAGTGATTGAAATACAGATTTTGTCTCTTAACAGCTATGTGACCACTGGATGAGTGCTTTATTTCCTTGAGCCTCAGTTTTCTTATCTGTAAAATTGGGATCAAAAAACATAGTGCCTGCCTACATTGTGTGTGTAGGATATTTAGCAGCTGCCTGGTCCTTTAAATGCTTTGTAAATGGTAGTTGAGTTAGTCTTTCTCACCAACCTGGTTATAATTTTACAGAGAGGACTTCTTTTCTTTCTTTCTTTCTTTTTTTCTTTTTTTTTTTTTTGGCAAATGAAAGGCACACTGAATTGCAAATGAGGACAGGCATTTGATGCCACTTCTGTTGCCTAATTATTACAACTCCATTGACAGCCCTGGCTTCTTCAAAGGCTGCTCCCTGGGATGTGGGTCCTCTGCAGTGCTGGCTGGGAACTTGGAACAGAGTCAAATGTCCAACATCAAATGTTTCAATGCTCAGAAATGAGGCCGTGTTCTCCAATAGGGAGCTGTGTCTGTAAACGTTTCTGTGCCTATTAAATTCCTGCAGTGGCCACTTTAATTGGACCCGCCTCCCTCACTTGGCTAATCACAGCTGCACAGCCCTGTTCTGGTTCAGTCTCCAGAGCAGGATCCCAGCCAGGGGCTCCTGCTTCAGTCTTTCTCAGATATTCAGGGCTGACTCGACAGTGCTCTTACCTGCTCTTCTTGTCCCTTAGCCAATACAATACTAATCAATGGTCTTGGCTCCTGCCCAAAGGTGCTTGGAATAAACTCACCCTCTCCGAGCCCACATCCATTGTTCCTGCTGTGACTAAGACACCCTTGTCTACCTCCGTGTCCCCAGTGCCTGGCACATGGCCTGGCACAGAGTAGCTGATCAATAAGTGTTGAATAAATTAACGACCAAATAGGTGTTGGGTATCCTTCTTGCCCTTTGACCTCTTGATGCCCATCAGATGTTGGATCCAAATGCAATACCTGGGGACCCAGGTGGCCTCCAAGTTGCCAGTTTTCCTGCCTCTCCCAAACTCCTCACCTAATCAGAGGTCACAATTTGTTGGTCTGCATGCCAAATCCCACCCACAGTTGTGTTTTATTTAGACAGATTAATGTTTGGCAAATAGGTAATTGTGATATTTTTGGATAGGGTACATATTCTCCAGTTCATTACAGTCTCCGTCATCTCATAGCTGTGCCAATTATGTATGCTTCTCTCCTGCATGCTCCAGGTCCTGAGTGATAGGACAGGACTGCACCCCCCCCCCATGAGGAGGACCTAACACGCTGTTCTAGCTGGAATCCATGCTCCTGAAGCTGATTCTAGATATCCACAAGGGTCTCCCTCTGTTTGGATGGAGTCCTGGTCCACTGTATACTCCCACACAGTTTGTCCCACTTTCCTCCCATCCCTCCTCCTCCAGCCTTTTTGCAACTGATGGTCAATAAAGGCTGAACAGGGACATGCCAGTGATGCACACAGGGATCCCATAGGATCTTGTTCTTCACTCTTGACCTTGTCTCTGATTCTTCCAAACCACTGTGTTGAAGAGCAAATCTCCCAGAACTATGGGAACTGATTCTCAAGGTGGAAGTCTTACCTCCTCGAGAGGCTCAGATATAGCAGGCCCTACCTGATTAGAGGACTTGGTAATAAGAGCCTTCGGAATAAACACTGGGGTTGTTTTGCCCTTTGGATTCAGCTCTCAGACCACATGGGTGTCTGCTCTGTGTGCCCATCTAACGCAACACAGTCCTACCCAACACTGTCTTACTCCCTCTCCTGACCAGCCCCGGTGAACTTTGCCTCCAAGATGACCTTGTAAGGACAAATTCCAGGGTGACCTGAATAGTCTCAGAGTTGAAGTGGGTTAGAAGCATGGAGGGGCATCAAGATCACTAGGGTGGAGGGCATGGGTACCGGCCAAAGAAGTTCAGGGCAATTACTTTAATCCTTTTTATTTCAAACATAAGCAAACTCTTTGTCCTACATTTGGGGGCAGCTCATATATCCAACCATACATAGGTTGTGGAACTTCCTTAAGAACAAATGTCCCAGAGAGAAAATGATTATTGCTTAGGAGAAAGCTAAATGCAGCAAAAATCCCATTTTAATGAAACTGAAGAGATGCCAGAATTTCTGTGTCAATGGGAGCATTATGACTATGGGAACAGGCCCAATATACATGAAGGGCTTGCTTGCTACTCAGAAGGCTGATTTCTTCGGTTAATAAAGTCATACTATTCATTCACGAGGCGCTCCACTCCAACCTCCTTATTTTCAAGGTAGGGAGACTGAGGCACAAGGGGTAGGGTGTCAGCATGGACGTTGGAAGAAGTCAGGAAATCTGGTTTGGTGTGTTGCTCCGTGACCTTGGACAAATAATGTTCTTTATCTGTAACTCAGTTTTCCCAGCTGTAACATGGGAAAGTTGGAATATTTTAAAATTGAAACTGGATATGGAATTAGAAGTTCGGAATTATTTCTAAAGCCAAGTGATCATGTTCATTTAGAAATACCTGACTAGTACTGACCACACCAGTGTGGTATCACATTTAAAGATGTAAAGCCCAGACAGGAATTACAATCTTTACCCCTGCAATGTTTTGATACTTAATGGTACTTTGTATTCATCCTGCTGTGAGTCTTACTAATATTCCCTCTCCTCACATATGCTCAAGTGTGCTGAGACCCCAGTAGATATCTAAATACTTCACTCTGCTTTTGCTACTAACAGAGGCCCATTTACAGTGCCTTTTGCAAACTGGGGGCATATTATTTCCAGATATAAGGAGTTTAGGACTGGTTTGATGGTTCCAGAGTCATTAGGGATCCAAGCTCTTGTGTTTTCCGTTACACTGTCCTCAAAGTCCTACAGTAGGTGTCAGGGCGCCGGCCTTCATGGCACGTTTCAAGCAAGAAGAGCAAGAGTAAGAGACAAAAGTCTATTCCTCCCAAGTCTATATCCTCCCTCTAAAGAGATTTCCCAGAAAGTCTACTCAGTGAATCTGCTAGCAATTCATGGCCAAGTCTAGCTGTAAAGGAAGGCGTGGAAAAGTAGCATTTTCACTGAGCACATGGTTGCCCCAGATAACAGAGGGGTTCATTTTTAAAGGGAGAGGAAAGAATTAATATTGAGCAGACAGATAGCAGTCTCTGCCATGTTACGACTCCTCTTATCTAACCAGTGTATCCTTGCCATCTCAGTCCTTCCACGTTTATGCTCTTCCATGCTATGCACAGCCCGTGAGACCTAATCCAGACAGTCTGGTGTCCCCCAGGAGGTGCCATTCTCCTGCTCTGACAGCCTTTCTCCTCACTCTCCCTTTCCCTTGTGGTTCAGGGATGCTGCTCTACTTGAACTAAGCTCAGGCACATTCCCCACAGCTGGGCACGTGGCTCCCAGCTCCCCAACTTTCTCTTTTGTCAGGAATATGATTTGTAAGCCACCTTTGGTTCCTTTGATTCCAATTCCAGTTTGGAACCCCTAGAATCCTGTTTGGACTCTGGCTGGCATCCAACATGAGGAATACAGGTCCTGCCCTGCTGGTGGCTCCTGCTTTGGAATTCTGGTTTTTAGTTACCTCTGCACCTGGCTCAAGCCTGGCTCTCCTTCCTTAGACCTACCTAAGAGGTTTCTGGCTCAGAAGACCCCAGCATAAGTCCACAGACTCTTCTTAGCAAACTAATTATGTTTTTATAGTACCCAAGGGTCTGGGTTTCATAGATGAATGGAATTTTCTCTTCTGCAGATCATAACCCATAGTTATATATTGGATAACATAGTTATACGTGAACAGTGCCTTTAGGAGTCTATGGGTTATGGCTGGCTGAGAAATATGTAAAAAGATGCTCATTCCTCAGTAATCATAAAAATGCAAAGCACAACATCCACAAGATGCTATTTTACACTCTTTTAATTGCAAAACATTAAAAAGTCCGACCATATCGAGTGTTGGTCAGGATACTGAGAAACTGAAAATGTTATCCATAGCTGGTGGAACTGTAAATTTAAACAGCTTTGGTAAGGAATTTGGAAATGTATAGTAAACTTAAAGACAAGCATACTCAATGGCGAGGCAATTTCACTCCTAGTTTTACAAAGAAACCTTTACACACTTGCACAAGGAAACTAAGATATGGATGTCTGCTGCAGCAGTGTTTGGGGATTGTTCTAGTTGCAGGAAGTGGTTTCCTTAGTGTCTGAAGCTGAGCACAGCACCTATACTCAGCATTGCTCCTTAGGGTGATTTCCCAGTGAAGGCAGTATCTTCCAGCTTCTATGTGACTTCAGAGACATGAAGGACATGTGGCAGTGGACGGAGTCCTGGTTTCTCATCTGGGCTCTACTAGTAACTTCCCAGGAGCACTTGTGTGCCTGGCTAGTAACTGGATGGTCCAGGATGTAATGTAGGCAGATTAGGCACAGAGGCTGTGCACGGCAGCAAATGATGAGGTCAGGAAGGGCTGTGTGGTGGCTTCTGGAGTCACTTCAAACCCCAGCAGGCTGATTCTGAACGGTGACTGGGACAAAGAAAACAGACCTGCATACTCGGGTGATGCTGGCAGGAGCTAAGTAGGATGACAGAGCCTGGATGTAAACGGGATGGATGTGGCTTGAGGGTCAGGTTCCAGTCCCAGGAGAAGATAGGATTGTATAAAAATCATACAGCCATCATGTATAATCATCATGATAGCTAACCTAACCCTTATTAGGCATTTACTATGTGTCAGGAACTATGTCAAGTGCTTTTTCTCTACTATCGTAAATACTGCTAATTACATAACAGTAATATGTGTCAGGAACTATGTCAAGTGCTTTTTCTCTACTATCGTAAATACTGCTAATTACATAACAGTAATAATAACTCTCCCCTTCTGCCTTTCTAATAGGTTTGTGGTTTTGTTCATACATTTACTATGTGTCAGGAACTATGTCAAGTGCTTTTTCTCTACTATCGTAAATACTGCTAATCACATAACAGTAATAATAACTCTCCCCTTCTGCCTTTCTAATAGGTTTGTGGTTTTGTTCATATGGGCCAGGTGCCCAGAAAAAATTATTCCCAGGGTTCCTTGTGGCTAACGGGGGCCATGTGGTATAGTTCTGACCAATGAGATAGGGAGACGGGTCTACTTGATGGTGTTTCCAGGAAAGCTGGCCTTTTGCCTTCATTCTCCCTCTTCCTCTGCATGGAATGTAGATGTAATGGTCAGGATGTAGCAGCTGTATTGTGATCAAGAGGAAAAGAAACTCATGCTAAATATGGCAGTATAGGAAAACGAAATAATCTAGGTGTTCATGGTGATGGTGTCATGTACTACCTGCCTCTGTGTTTCTTGTTTTATGAGAAAAATTCACCTGTTCTGGTTAAGCTACCATAACATTCAGATAGACACAATCCTTAGAGATGGAAATTCTCTCATTTAATCCTCACAACAAACTTGTGAGGTAGGTTCTCTCCCTATCCCATTTTACAGATGAGGAAACCAAGGCTCAAAGACATTAAACCAGCAGGTAGGAGAATCATGGCTAGTCCTGTATTTCTCTCACTCTAAGTCTGCCTTATTTTAACTATGCTCTTCTGCCTCATCACCATACACTGGGAAGGGGTTTAATCCAATTCTTGTGGATTGGATCAACAGTGAGCCAGTGCGTGTGAATTGGGGGGCAGGATGGGAAAGGGGGAAGGAGGCTACATTGAAGGTCTTGATTCAGTCCTGAGTGGCATGAAAATCAAAATTGTCAGTCCCACCTATTTCCCCCCTCCCTGGTCAGCATCCATTGGGTGAAGAATGCCCTCGGGGATCCCAGGGAAGGGGATGGAGGTGGAGGCTCTCAGGGAAAACTGCCCATTATTCTTCCAGCTACACGGTATGGGTAGTGACGTCAGGATTTCATTGTGTGAGGATGAAGCGAGCATCCAGGGTGGGGAACGAGCCCGACTGCCTTGAGCAGGCGGGAAAACCCGGCCAAGAGGTAAACGTTTCTTGATTGCACACCAATACTTCTTTGAACGGATTGATTACTAATAAAGCCCTGATAAGAGCAGCAGATAGGACATTTGTTTCTACCTCTCAGCCGATTTACCCCAGAGAAACAAAGATGGATCCCCATGGACCCTGGGACCATAGACTAAAATTTGGCTAGTGGAAGGTGATTAGAAACCTCACAGAATGATTCAGAGGGAGGCAACTCTGGGTCCTTAATTCTGGCCCCTCCTTTTAATAGCTCTGTGATTTTTAAAGAAGTCATTCCACATCTCTGATTACTGGTTAATGACTCAGAGGTTGTGGTCAAGATGTAAAGAAAATACGTGATCACACATGGCACATACATGTTGGGTGCACAGAGAAAACGTGTCTCTGCTTCTTCGTGTGGAGCCTGAAACAGGAACCCACAATTCTCTGTTTTGTTTTGTTTTGTTTTGTTTTGTTTTGTTTTGTTTTGTTTTGTTTTGTTTTGTTTTTTTCCTCTCCTGGAAGGTGAACATGGCTCCCCAGAGGGAATACTGGAACCTGTCATTATGCCAGACACTCCGTGCTTTACATTCTTCATGGATTTCAATGCTCTTTGTGGCAGAGACTATTATCTCCAATTATACATTTAAAAAAAAAAACTGAGCCTCAGGGAGGTTTAAATAATTTGTCCTTGGGCACAAAACTAGCCACTGGTGGAGCTGGATTTTGATTCCAATGCCTGACCTTTAACCATCAAGATATTCTTCTTCCTGTTAGGAGACAGAAATTGAGGAACATTGCCTGTGACCCACTTTTGGAAATTATGTCTCTCTCTCTCTTTTTTCATCCTTCCTTCTCTCTCTCTTTCTTTTTTCTTTGTTCCTTCTTTCTCTTCCTTTCTCTCTCTCCTCTTTCTCCTTCTCTCTCTCTCTCTCTCTCTCTCTCTCTCTCTCTTCTCTCTCCCTCCTTTTCTCCTTCTCTCTTTTTCACCTCTGTCTCTTTTTCTCTCAGAAATGTTTAGGAGCATCTTCTGCTTGGTGCCACATCATGTTTGCAGTGCTGAAAGGCTCACAGGGACGAATCAGGCACTGTTTTCTAAGATGTAAAGATCCTTCTGATGGCAGGACATTACATGCTGACACCCGAAGAGATGAAAGCAGAACTCTGTTACTCTCAGCTCCCAGTGAGAGCAGGCTGCCGGGCAGGGCCATGCAAGCGTCTGTCAAGGGACACGTAACAGCAAGCTGAGTCAACGGCTTGTATATGGTAAGTGGGGTGGGTTAGCTAGGTTTTGTGGGCTCCCTGTGGATTGGCTGATACTTTTGGCAGGCTCAGGAACATAGGGGCTGTACCTAATTGTCTGGTGCCCAGCCCCAGGGCAATTAGAATGGATGCCTAGTGGCCCCAGAGTGTGAAAGTCCAAAAAAGGAAGTGGTTGGGAGATGGACTAAATCGGCTGCTCAAAAAGAAGAACTAACCAGGACCACAAACTGGGTCAAGACAGCACAGTAAAAAACTATACCCTAGGCATTGCCTCTACCTGTCATGAGCTTACTACCTACTGGGAAATGCCGGGAACAAAAGCCACCATCTCCAAGAGACAGTCTAGACTAGTGTTTAAGAGAGCAGGTTGTGAAATCACTTTTACACTCCAATTCCTCCAAACACTAGCTGTATAGTCTTGTGCTAGGTTCTGAATCTTTCTGTGCCTCAGTTTATCATCTGTATAATGGAGGTGATGATAATAATTGTCCCTGTCTCCTAGGGTAGGTTTAAGGAGGAAATAAATCTAATAAAGCACTTAGGAAATTTCCCAGCAAAATGTAAATACTCAATAAGTGGAATTTCTATTATTAATATTATTATCACTATCATTAACATGCAATATTTGCTATAATGGGAAAAAATGCACAAAGGGATGTGAGGAGCAAGAGGTTAGACAAAGAGGAGGTGTTCACAGTGAACAGAGGCTGCAGCCCCTGGCTCCCCTTTATGTGGTCCTGGCTGATGTAGCATGTATGGGGGCTCCTGGCTGGAGATGCAGCATTGGAGTGGGCTGATCCTCAGGGACATATGAAACCTCTACTGTTGTGGAAAATCCAAGACAGCTGGGATGGAGAGGTAGAGAGGAACCTCCATCAACTCCACCTGCGAAGGTTCCAGCTCCCTGCAGGAGAGGACCTGGGAGAGGGTTTGGGAAGACAAGATGCCCACACACTGACAATAGGGGTGCTTGATGCAGAGACAGACTGAACAGTTGGTTACCTTTATGGAGTCATCGTGGGCTACAGAAACTCCTCTGGGGCCATGTTGCTTGGAAACCCTCCATGACCATTTCTACTTAATTACTTTTGTAGGTAGGTGCATTTTCACAGGATTAAGGCATTATGTCACCATGAGGGATGAAATCAATCCTGGAGGATGAACTACATGGATTAGAGGGGGTACTGGAGGATAAAATGATTACAGAGGAACACAGACTATTAGAACAAAAGGATATCTGCCTCCTAAGCAGAACCAGCTTGACTGTTTCTCCCATTTACACTTGGGAGCACCCAAGAAGCTGATCTTGATCGATATTCACACAGTTGTCTAAAGTATGGATGGTAAATTGATCTGGCATGCTTTCACCCAGATTTTCCAGGAAAGTCTTAAGCAGTTCATTACTTCATTGATTGATTTATCCAATCAACAAATGTCTATCAAGGACTTGTATGTGATAGGCCCTGGAGATACCACAATTCTCTTAGCCCCTGACATCAGGGAGTGCCTAGTCTGATGGAGGGGACAGACCTTGCATACATAGGTGCATGGCTGAGTATAGACAACATAAGGTTATACCGGTTTCTGGCAAGTTTCAATTCAGGGTACACTGGATATTTCTGTATCTCCATTTCTTGGCTCTGCTTTCCTCTGACTGGCTTCGTTCTTAGTTTATTGTCGCACTGTGTCCCCTAGTAGCTTCAGGCTTACATGAAATGAATCAGCTTAGCCATCCCATGGAGTGTCTCTTCTTGTTTCTACAGAAGCCTGACTTGCCTTGGGTGGACTTGGTCAGACAGGTGGATTTGCCTGATTGAACTAGGTCTGAGTGTCATGCTTTTTCCTCGAGCCCAGGAAAAAAGTGTATAGTCAGCTCCACCTAGACTGCTAGATTTAGTGTGTTTGAAGGGTGGTTCCCTAAAAAAGTGGGGAAAAGCTCCCAGCTGGCCTAGATGCTAGCCAAGCAAAGGCAACTTACATCCATGGATATCAAAAAGAACTTCTTGGGAATTCTTGGAAGGAATCTGAGACCACCGTGACTCTTTGTGAGTCCCTAGTTCCTGCCTGCAATGTAACACTGGGCTCTCCCTAATGGTCAACTCTACAGGTGTTGTTTCTTCATCTCTGTTTAAGACTTGTCACCCCTCTGACCAGCCTGACCTATTAAAGCATCCAGGATTATGATATTGACCATGCCTTGTTCACAAAGCTCATGAAGCTGCTACAATGCCAAGTGGACCCAGAGTGACATTGGGACAGTTCCTGGGTGCTGTTATGCAAATAATTGCTTGATATTGACTGGAAATTATTTCATTTTACTATGTTATTTGGGGTCAGAAGAGCAGGAGTATAAAGAGGATTTAACATCTAAGTATTTTTAACAAAAATTTATAAATCTCTACTTATACCTCAGGGAAAAAAAAAAAGGTGGTGGCATTATACATACCCTGATGTATATGTCAGAAAACAGGGTCCTCTTGGGCCACTACTAAGAAAACTGAAACTGCACGCATATGTATGCACAAGTATGTCACAGGTACAAGTACCTCTTTTTCTTTTTTCTTTTTGTCTTTTTCCGTGTCCGGCAACGGATCACAACCCTCAGTGTCGCCCCCGCACCGGACCAGGACCAGCAATGGGACCGCAACCCTTGGTGTTGCTCCAGCGCCTCACTCAGCCAGTGAGCGGGAACCGGTCTGTATGTGGGATCCGAACCCTCAGGCGGGAGCGCCGCCGCGCTTCCCAAGCGGCGCCAGTGCGCCACCGTGCTGGCCCGAAGTACCTCTTTTTCAAGTAAGGCTATTCTTTGAGTAAATCAGAGGAGACACTTTCCTTTAGCCTTAAGAATCTTCCATGTAATGAAAGGAGAAAATTTTGCAAATGGGAGGGTGAGTCCCCCCAATTTTATAAATCCCAGTTTTAGAACATCCCCTCCTGCTCCTATTTCTGCCCAAAAGTCTTGGAGAAGCTTCAAATAATTATTTTGGGGTCAGGAATGAAGAAGTGCTTATCCTTTTGACATTCCCTGATTCACATCACAAATGAATGGGCTGGGACCCTGGGCATTCTCAAAGATCCAAGCCATTCATCAGAGATCCTAACTTGCACACGTTGCATTCACCAGATGAAGGAAGTGATCTTTGTCTCCCCTCACCCCACCACTACCTTTTTGTTGTTGTTGTTCGTGCCTTGGTCTGCTGGGGGTCGCAACTGGCCTAAACATACAGGGCCACCGGCTCGCAGCAGGGTATCCTAAGGCAATTAGCTACAATCAAAGAAAACAGAATGAGACCTAAAGCCAGCACAGGGAGCAAATCAGAATCTAGGCAGTGTGGAAGCAGGAACACAGGAGTGCAGTTGGTTAAGTACCTGTCAATGCTGTTTGATTATTAGGCTTCTAGTGATCAATACCCCAACTCCTTGATTCAAAGACAGGTGTTTTCTCACACGTTAAGGTGTCTGTATCAGCACCTATCTAACAATTGATGTATGTACTTGATGTGATTAGATCTCTGTGTGTGTTGATCTGCTGTTTCTTCCCCCTGAAAAGCTATTAATAAATCCATGGCACATCTTAAAATAAATGATGTTTCAGAACTGGGGAATGTAGTATTTCTGGAGCAGGCAGGACTGTGCCATCTTAACTAGATAAAACTCCTTATGGCTTTCATCCCTATCATTTTTCCTGTACTGTTTCTTCGTCCATTCATCCATCTGTTTATTCATCCATCATCTATTCAGTAGAAACTTGGGAAAGTTACTTCACCTTTCTGTGTCTTAGTTTCTTCACCTTCAAAGGGCAGATGTGAAGATTACATAAAATAATATAATGATCATGTAAAACATTATATCAGTGCCTGGTACAAAATAAGGACTAGACTAGTGCTACTAAATTGTTCATTCATTTCATTTTGTTCATTGACTCAATAATCTTTGCTGATGCCTGGCATCTGCTAGACTCTTTGAAGCACAGAGTTTATCAGATTCTGCTGCTGCTCTGAACGGGTATGTTCAAGGAAGGTGGAGCCAGTTTTGTCTGGGCATTGTAAAGGGCATAAATGTACAGATGTGTCATAAGAAGTCAGTCAAGCCAGCCCCACCCATAACTTGCTTGTGTGCTTACCTGCTCATCTTCTTTTCTAACCCAGCTGCTCCCTTGGGTCCTGGTGTAAGGTACACATCAGCAGGAGGAAGAGGAAGAGAAAGCCTCTTTCTTGCTTATGCTATTCTAATTACAGACCCCTGTTTTCAGTGCTGCCCACCTCTGCAGTTCTGGCATTGACCTTCACTGCTCCTCCCCCATTTACCTGCTTTTCACTCCCCTCCTAGGCCCTGGGCCTCTATCTCTGCCCAGATTTATCCAGCATTGTCAGCTTTCCTGGGCCACACCCTGTGGCAAGACGGATGAATCTTCTACAGATTGGGTTGTGTCCACCAATGATACCAGGGCCATAGAAGATGGTCCCAAGCTTCCCATGGGCTCTGATGTCATTGTCTGCCATGGACACAGTCTGCTGAGTTGGCCCCAGCCTTGGGAGAGTAAAATTCCCATTGGCAATGCCCATGGCACTGTGTTCTAAAAGCTAAAGTAAATCTCTTTGGTCCTACATGCTTCTGTCTGGGAATCCAAAATGTAAAGTCTATGAGGGAAGAACTTTTTTGTATGTTTTATTCACTGTTGAGTATCCAACTCCCAGAACTATGCCTGGCACATAGTAACTATGCCTGGCATGTGTACATGTATCCAATTGTGTTCCTACAAATAGCTGTATGTGTGTGCATGGGATATATGTATGACTGTGGGCTTACATTTGAGAATGTATGTGCATGTATGTGCATGCCTTCCTGTGTGAACCTCTATGTGCATGGATGTATAAACTACCTCAGACAATACACATGCACAAACATGGATACATATATATATGACCACACGTACAAGTATTCACTTTCTTGGATGTGAGTTGTGATAGGGAGAGAAGATTCTCAGTTTGTGTATTGGCTAATACGGTTCATATCAAATGGGGTAAAACTATCAGAGTCCAGTTATTTCTAACTTGAGGTCCACCCTTGCAAGTTTTTCTGGACTAAGCCAGAACAGTTGAAATTATGGGGCCTTCCTTGGGTGATGGGGAAGGCTCCTGGGTTTAATTTTCCTAGAATAGATCAGTAAACCACACTGTTTACAGAAGGAGAAGGGATCACTGCAAGACAGGGAGCTCCAGATGTTGGTTTCTGCATTCAAAGGACGCAAGGAAATCCAAGCACTGGGGCTTGTTCTAGAGCCAGACTGCCTGGTCTTGATTCTCAGAACTGGACTTTACCAGCCCTGTGGTCATGGGCAGTTACCTGACCTCATTGTGCCTCAGCTTGTGCTTCTATAAAATGAGGATAATAATAGTATCTACCTCATAGTGTACCAGGAGAATTAAAAGAGTTAATACGTGTAAGCACATGGTAAGTGCTACATAAGTGTTGACTATTAGATACAGACCAGGAATTTTCTTATTCTTGAAAACAAAAGGTAATCTTATGTAAAATCAGTACACATTTACTCTAGACAATTTGGAAAATACAGGTATACTGATGTTAGAAGAAAAAAATCCTACTTATATATCTCCCTTTGCCCAGATAAACACTGTTAGTATTTTAAAGTATAAATACATACTACAAATATAATTTCTCCTATAAATATACTTTCTCATAACTCCTATAAATATACTTTTCCATAACTGGGATTCCATTACCACATACTATGGCAGTAAATTACAGTGGTAGCCCCCAATGCACCATGCTCCCAAGATTCTTGTAATTGTGTAGTCTTCTCGCCTTGCATCTGGGCTGGTCCTGTGATTGCAATAGCATGCAAAGACAAACAAACACACGAACAAAGAACAAAACTGAACCCAATGAGGCTGTGCCAATTCCAGGCCTAAACCTTAAGAAATCTGGAAGTTTCCACTTTAGCTTTCCTGGGAGTTCTGAGCAGCCATGTAAGCAGTATGCCTATACTGCTGGAAAAACTACATAGGGAGGAAGAGGCCCCAAGATTCGTGGAGAAAGAGGCCCAGTCTGTTCAGCGTTCCAGCTGAGACCAAGCTCCCTCTGATCTGCCAGCTAAAAGTGCCCATGAAACACCACCAGTAAGGCCTGCAGAAGAACCACCCAACTGAGCCAATCCTGGATTGCAGAATTGCAAAAATGCTACAAATTGCATTTAAAATAGTAGTTTAGGCCACTACATTTTGGGGTGGTTTATTACATAGAAATAGATAACTGATAATCGTACTACTTTATAACTTCTACTTTCAAGCTTAAAATTAGACCATATTTCTATGAAATTGTGTTGTGATGAAGAGTGAATTCTGAAATGGATTGGCTGCATTTAAATTCTAATTTCTCCACATATTAGCTATGACTTTGTGCAAATTACTTCACCTCACCTATAATACTTAACTTGTAGGTGTTTGGGAAAATTAAATGATCTGACACATATAAGGCACAGTGCTCAGAATAGAGTTAAACATTAAATAGATTTGTATTCTAAGAAATTATTTCTTAATGGCCATGATATGCCATTGCATGGGTTTATCATAAATTAATCAATCTCCCACCATTGGGCATTTACACTGTTTCTCATACGACGATAGAATATGCACAGCAAAAATTCTCATTTCCAATTTTCAAAGGAGGAAATAGAGTGAGACTGAAAAAGGTTAAGCAACTTGCACATGGTTAGACGGAGCTATGGCTAAAAGCTCTGTATTCTCATGCCAAGGGCAGTGTTTGCTTGTGTACACAGCTGGAACACATAACAATCCACTTGCATGCAGGTTTTGTCTACTGCCTCTGGGATTGCGTTATAACCTGGTTTCCCTGGAGACTGGAGTTATCCCAAGCAAGGAAAGATTTTTTGACATGCTAATTTTTGTAAGAGAGCGAACATTCTAAACTTCTCTGCTCTGCTTGCTTCTGCCTCCTCTGTCAGCGAGCATCATCTTTAGGCTGGCAAAGGCAGCTCCTGGTAGGAAAGATCTGAAGCCAGAGATGAAAGAGAGAATGAACTTGAGCCTGGCTTCCAACAGTCCCGCATTCGAATTTGAGTTCTGTCCATTTTTAACTATACGACCAAGGACAAGTTACTTACCTCTCTGAGCCCTGGTTTCCTCACCTGTGGAACAGTGGTACTTATCCCTCCTTCCTTCCCCTCCCATCCTACTCACCCCACTGATGTGAGGATTAAAACAGATGATGGAAAGTGCTTGACCCAAGTGCTCTAGACAGGGCAATTATCATCGTATTCTTGGTATTAATTAGGGAACCTCGAAGGAAGGCTTAAATAATTTTTATCTTCCTGTCCTGGAGAAAGTACAGCCCTGGGAATTGAAACACGCTTGGATCTGACACCTTGACTTCTTTTGGAACTCTCTGAAGTGTCAGGAAAGATGAAATAAAAAGTAAAATGTATTTCTACACACAGGAAGTCTCAGGGAAGATAGTTTATGCCACATCATCAGCAGGTGTGAAATCCAGACTTCTAATATGTCCTTTCGCTGATGTCCACTCAACTTTTGCAGAAGGCGCTCAGTGTCGTAATCAACCCCATGTGGACAGGGCTGGTAAAGGAAGCGGGCGTCATGTGGATAGAGGTTGCCACTGTGGCCCCAGAAGAATTTCTTGTCCTCAGCTCTGTCCAGTCTTCTCGACTACCCTCTTCTTTTGTTCTTCAGGAGATGTCATTGTATCAATGTCCAACCTCTGTCAGGAGTAACTTCACCTTTGTAGGACTTGGACAGCCTCGAAAAGGGTCAAGTAGCCTAGTTCCAATCTTTCTGAAATGAAGTTAGGTTGACAGATGGTCATTTTGGTAACTTTTATTTCATTTTTCTCTGCATCCTTCCTTACAGCTTTGTTAGCATGGGCCTTAATCATTAAATTCGTGTTGATAAAAGACTGTCTTAACTAAGGCTTTTGTGCTTTATTGAGAATATCATCATTCTTTCTTTCTTCCTTCTTTCCTTTCCTCCCTCCTTCCTTCTTTCCTTTCCTCCCTCCTTCCTTCTTTCTTCAAACATACATTGAGAATATCATCATTCTTTCTTTCTTCCTTCTTTCCTTTCCTCCCTCCTTCCTTCTTTCTTCAAACATACACTGGGCATTTTCTATGAGCCAAACCACATGCTGAATGTGGGGGGGTGTAGCTTTACACGTAAAGGACAGTCCTTGCCCTTCAGTCGCGTATAGTTTCAGAGAGGGAGAAAGTGAATAAAAAATAAATACTGGACATCTATTGCCACATAACCTTGTGTAATAAACCACTGGCTTACAATGAGTATTTGTTCTCGTGTTTGCAGGTCTGCAAGATTGTTCTAGTTTGAAATATTGTAGGACAAAAATGGTCTAAGGCTTGGCTCAGCTGGTCATTCCTGCTTTAAGTTGCCAATCACTTGGGTTTGGCTCCAGGCAGAGGGGTTGGTTCAGGTCTGTTCCCTGGGTCCACTTTGGAGCCAGGCTGAAGAATCAGCAGTTACTCAGGGCATTCTCTTTCCGTGATGGATCACAGGAGCCGAAGACGGCAAGCCCAACCATGCTAGCACGTTTAAGCCTCTGCTTATATCATCCCTACTAACATCCCATTGGCCAAAGTATGTCACACAGCCAAGCCCAGCATCAATGGGACAGGGACCCATACAGCATCCCCACACAGTGGGAGGGGAAGAGAGTGGATATTTGCTGAACAATATTTCAGGGCATCATAGGAAGGATGAGCAAAGGATAGCGGTAGCTCAGAGCACTATGGGGGTGCAATGGCAGAGTTTGTAAACCAGTGAAATTAGGGAAGACATCCTGGAGGAGGCCGACCTTTAGCTGAGCACTAAAGAAGTGGGCTGGGTGAAGGTATAGGATTGTCTGTTCAAGGCAGAAGGATTTGCCCATTTAAATGTATAAGAGTTAGAGATCACAGAGCCTGTTTGGTAGCTAGTGTTTTGAGTATCTATGTCGGTATTGGAAGAGAAAGAGGAAAAAAGGCCAGATCCCAAGGCCAGGTCCTGTAGGGCAGACATTGAAGGAATCTGATAGAGGTGACAGTGAGGGTGCTGAGCAGGGGAGGGACCGGTCATAACTGCATCGCTGAAAGTTTACGTGGATGCTGTTGTGACTGATGAACGGAGAGGTGAGATCCTGGAAGTGGGGAGATACCCGTCAGGGGCCTACTGCTGACTGCCAGGTGAGAGTTGATAAGGGCATGGAAGGGGGAGAAGACAACAGGACAAGAGTTGGACCCCCAGGACATACAGCGTGCAGGATAAGGCAGTGTTGAGAAAGAACTGAGGTTTCTATTGCTATTATAATTGCTCTAATAAGTAGTCACTGCTACTATTTGTCTCACGAGGGCTCAATGAGCTGCCAGTAAATTAAGAATAAGCAAGAACAAAGTGAATTTTGCACTACAGCCTGGGAAATTGATATTAGTAAGGGGCATTCTCCTTGATTGGATTATAAAAGGAAGTAAACACTCAGAAAGGAAAGCAATGGTTACCATGACATATCACAGGAGACTAACCGTACCTTCTTCATGAGAGTTATTCGGCTTGGGTGAAAGTACTGAGGTTTTGGAGGCAGACAGATGCAGGTCTGAATCTCAGTTTCAACACCTGCTAGTTCTGTGCCTTTGAACAAATTGTATACCACTACTCAGCAGCCCTTAATTTCAACCACTCTGGGATTCAGCTTCCTCCTATATGAAAGAGGAAAAATTTACTCTGTGGTTATCATAAAAATTAAATAAGAAAATGGAAATGAAGTGTCCTAGCTCAGGGCTCTCAACCCTCAACAGGGAGGTTAAGTGACTTACATGAATTAACTTGTTTAGTTTTTCAAATGACTCTCTGACACAGGAACTATTTTTTGTCAGCATCTTCATTTTACAGAGCAAGAGATGAAGCCCAGAGAAGTTTCACAACGTGCCTAGGATCAGAGAGTTAGTTGGTGGTAGCTCCAGAATTCGGATTCAGGGACTCTGACCCAGAGATACTGCATTTCTCCACCACATTCCTTGTGACGTGGCCACCTCGGGCTTCCTCACGTGCTCCCTCTGCAGTGTGGAAGTGCAGTTATAAAGACAGCTGGCTGGGTCGAGGATTGCACCCGACTCAGTGCAGAGAGCCCTGCTCCACAACCTCTCTTCTCCCGGTGCCCCGGCTTCGGACTCCCTCTCCCCCATGCTCCACGTGCAGCCCCAGGAGCCTACAGGCGACTGTGCTTGACCATAGTGGAACAGAACAGACCAGCGTCATTCAGTATTTGGTGAGTGATGAGTGAGATGAGAAAACCGGGGCTCTGAGAGTTTCGGGAACTCGCCCTGAGTCAGAAGTGGTGGAGCTGGGGTTTGACTTCAGATTTGCTATCTAATGAATGTGAGCCCCCAGCAGTCCCATGAGGTAGGTGCTACTCCTCTTTCCCATACGAGGATGCCCTACCCCAGACTATTTCCCCAGCAGGCAGTTTGCTCACTCACTAGGAGGCTTTCTCTGTTAGACTGTCTAATTTCCAGCCCTGTGCGGGCTGTGGGTTTGATGCTGTCGGCAAGAATTTCTGAGAATGCTCGAAGCATTCTTGACTGCAACCAACCTCTATTACGTTCCAGGACAATTTTCAGGTTTGAGCCTGTTTCCTTTTTTTTTTTTTTTTTTTCCTCCTTTTATTTTACCATAGACCCTGGGCCCTCTACCTCTTCTCCCTTACACTGCCTTTCCTCTGATTTCATCCTTTTTAGGTAATTTGAAGCCACCAGACTTCCTCTTGATAACACAGACCCTAGGCTTGGCTGGAGACACTCCCTCAGCCTGACGTAGAACAGGGCCCAGTCTCAATAGTATCCTAGTCCCTGAGTGTATTTTACTCCATCCTCCCTTCCAAAAAAAGCCCACTGGCCCTTTCTCCAAAAGTATTTTACTGTGGATCACCAGGTATTGCACCATCAAGGAGAAGTAAATTTGCAAATATGAGGCCTTAACAAAGTTTTCGATTGTTTCAAACTTCCCAGCTATTAGAATAGTATGGCCCTTCACTCCCTGTCTGAGACAGTCATAAAAATACCTTTGGATTTGTACCTCTAACATCTGTTTTCCTTCAGTGTGAGTCTCTACAAATCCCTTCTTCCATGAGGATACAGAGACAACTCTTCTCAGCATAAAAGCCTGAGAATAAATGTCCCCTTGACTCACCCAGGAGATTTATATTTCCTATGGTGTAATGGAAGTAGAATTATTATTGGAACCATTTGGATTTAGATGCACATCTCACCTGTGCCATTTAAGAATTAAGCAAAATAGATGACTTCTCTGCATCTCAGTATCCTCTTCTGAAAAAGAGCTGTAGTGCCTACCTCAAAGGATTGCAAAGCAACTTTGATTAACTAATTAACAGAGATGAAGAGTATAGCATATGGGATCCAGTGCGCCTCATCCCCCTACTTCCTCAGTGTCTTTCTTTGGGGGCCACTGACCTCCCTGGTCTCCCTGGGGCTGTCCTTGCTTGGGTTGTAGGAGCATCAACAGGTACAGACTATCAGCCAGAAGCATCTGAAATTCTCTTAATACTCTGGACTTGGTATCAAGGGTGCCAGGCTGCTGATAAAATTCTCACCTCCTCAAAGAGTGACTTGCAAATGACCTTGTCTGAAGCACCGCCCCCCCCATTCTTCCACATACTGTGTCTATTTCTTTCATAACATTTACCATGATCCAGCATTAACTTGCTTATTTATTTGTCTGTTTGGCTGTTATTTATTTCATCGACTAGAATGTGAAGTCCAGAAGGGCGTGAGGTGGGTTGTTTCATCCTGGTTATGACCCTGGGGTTAACACATAATAGATGTGTTATAAATGTCTGTGGATGAATTGTCAGGGTGAGGAGAGGGGAGCCATTGATATCCACAGTTCTATTCAGTTTTGACTTTTCTAAAATCTTTCATCTATTGAACCAAGTCTTAAACTTGGATGGCTGCCTTGGTCTCTTTACTTGGCTCCCACTTTTCCACTGTGTCTGTGACCCTGTCCTAGCATGCAGCTGACTTGGCTGGGGATCTGACACTCTGCCCAGATTTTGCCATGTTCTGTCCTTAGGGAGCTGATTCTTGACTTCTGAACCCTCACCCCCATCTGGAATTCTGCAACAGCTGTGACCAATCGGGACAGCCTGTTGCCCTCTTGACGTCCTTCAGCTATGGCTTGTCTGGATCCTGTTCTTGCCAGAGGGCAACTATGGCCGGAAATCTCACTGAAGTTTGAACACTAAGTATCATGTTTCTCAACTACTTTGATAGGACCAGCCTTAGGAGGAGGTTTATGTCTTCCTCTTCCTGCTTCTTCTTCAACATTGTGATCATCAGCAGCATCATCACCATCACCAACCATCATTATCATCACCAACATCATCGCCATCATCACTGTCATTACTTGTATAGCCTAGAGGTTAAGGACTCAGTCTCCTTATCTGGAGTTGAGTCTTGCTCCATTACTAGCTCTGTAAATTTGGGTTCACCACTGAGCCTCTCTGTTCCTCACTTCCTGATCTATAAAGTGGGGATGATAATAATTTTATCATAAGATATTGTCAGGAAGATCCAATAAAAGAAATACAAGTTAGGCAATGAGCATGGTGGATACAGTAAATAAACAGTGTCATTGTTATTCATATTATTATCATCAGTGGCTCTCATCACCTTTTATCATATAAGAACTTTGACTAGAAACCAGATACTGAACTTTGCTGAACTAATTCTATCCATTAATTTATCTATATCTAGAGAATGCCTGCTACATGCTAGGCATTATTCTTGACTAGAATAATTATCTATTCATTATCTAGAATAATTTGGTGTGTTTTCTGGTAAGGTGCACAATAGACAAGACCTCCATTCTCATGAAGCTTACATGTCATGGGAAGGAGAGACAATGAAGAGAATGACAATAATGCTTTTATCTAGAAAAATTACTCCCATTTTACAGATTAAAAAAAAATAGCTTGAGAGGCTGGGATTCAGGGGCCTCTATCCTATTCTGGTTATCTCTCTCATTCTGCCAAACCATTAGGTCAATTCCCCTAACATCCCTTACATCCAGCTTGGACAAATTTCCTTCCTTGATCTGTCCATGGAAGTACCCTTTTGTTCTGCTTACCCTGTCTCTCAGGAGTTCCCCTTGGCCGCAGAAATCCCTCTGGGCTGCTTCAGAATGGAGGCATAGCAGAGTTTCTGATGAGTACCTTGCTTCCTCTGAGTATGACAATATACAATGCTGGATTAGCTCTCTCAGTAGGAACGGCATGTCTCCTCGGTGAAGGACAATTTTCAGCTAAGTGCATCTTATTTAAGGCTCTGAGAATGGCAGTTTAAGCAAATGCAGGAGGAGAAATGTATATGAAAACTATCCATTGAAAGCCTGTGGCTAAATATATCAACTGCTGAGGGATTGTTTCCAGGTAATAGTGCACAATCACCACTCTTCAGCAGCGGCAGTATTCCAGGTGGGGGAGAAAGGCATTGGGGTTTGATTTGCTCTCATTGATTTTCTTTATAGATCAGTTTGATACTAGATGTTATGAGGTTAATTTTGGATGATTAACTCCTACATATTCGGATATTTGATTTACTTCCCCTTTCAGACACTTTCTCTCCATTGATTTTCAATATTGCACTTTCTGAGAGGGAGGTAGAAGGCTTCAGCAAGGGCTCTCTGAGCAGAGGTTCCCCATGGCTGCCTCGTCTCCCACCTAAACATCCTCCCTGGGTAGGAAGAATGATGTGTGGCAGCTGTGGGAAACACCTGCCTATGCAGGTGTGGGGAGGCTGGCAGTGCCAGCTTATCCTGGGTGTCCTTGAGCAGGTCCAGGCAGTAGTGAACAAGAACAAAGATTTCAGAGTATGTGATACCTGGCCTGAATTCCACTCTTGCCATTTACTTGATGATTGACCTCGGCAGGTCACGTAGCTGCTCTGTGCCTCCGTTTGCTTGTCAGCAAGTACAGGAGTACTTTCTCTTCTGGTGCGCAGCACCCTGTCCTCTGCTTCTGGTGCTAGCACTCAGACACTCCTCAGTGTGCCATCCTGCCTCATACCTCCAGACCTTTGCACATGTTGTTCCTTTGTCTTTTTCATGCTCCCCTCTCCAGACCCTCCAAACCTCCCCACCCCATGCCTCCTTCCCCTGACTACTTCAACAGCCAATGTCTATTTAACACCAGGATTCTGCCTCTTTCAGGAAGCCTCCTTCTTTCTCCCCTTGGACAGTAAGTTCCATGAGAGAGGAACAAAGTTTCAGCCAACAGTGCTTAGCATAGTGCCTCACACATTGCAGACTCATGCTGGATATTTCTGAATGTATAAGGAAGATCAATTACAATTCTGGATTATGACTGTAGATCATGTGTGTGTGTATGTGTGTGTAGAGACATTTGAATTCTAGTGTTCCTCCTCAAGGTTCTGGCAATGGCACTAATGAGGACAGGCTTCTCATCTACCTTCTGATTGCCTTTCTTACCTAGCATCTATTCTAGGAACACTCCATATCTAGCATGCTCCTGGTTCTTTGCTGGATCTCCTGCTCCCCATCCCCCCTGCTTTCTTAGCCTGGTGAGCTAGGATGAACACATTGGAAACTTCAGGTACTCCAACCATCCTAAAAACTCTAGAGCCAGAGTTTATCAAATAGTAGCAAGAGCTAACACTCATTGATCACTGACTATGTGCCAGACACTTTAAAATGCTTATTCACTCCTTGAATCTTCACACAACTCAAAATGTTAGGTGGTATTATTATATTTATTCCCATTTTATAGACCATGATTCCAAAGTCTAGAGAAGTTAAAGAACTTGTCAAAGCTCATACAGCTAGCAAGTGGTGCAGCTAGAAGTCTATGCAGTTTATCCCTACCTCATACTGTCTCTTGGCCAAAAGTGTGGACACCCTGCCCCCCATCCTCCTCTATCCAGTCTCTCACCTGGCTCCTTGCAGCTTTCAGTGAGCTCAGATATGATACATGCAGTTTATCCCTACCTCATACTGTCTCTTGGCCAAAAGTGTGGACACCCTGCCCCCCATTCTCCTCTATCCAGTCTCTCACCTGGCTCCTTGCAGCTTTCAGTGAGCTCAGATATGATAGTCAAACTCTCCAACCCCTTTTCTGGCTCCATCTTCTCTTAGCTCAGTTCTGTTGCTAGATACTCGATAATGTCTCTCCAGTGTCTTACCTTGACCTGTGGCTCAAAGTAGAGGAATCCCAACCTGGGTTTTTGGTTTCTTACTTACTTACTTTATTTATTTATTGTTGTTTGTTTTCTGCTTAGAACTGAACTTGCCCACCTGGGAGCAGCCCTGGCAGTCATCTGACACAAGGTCATGGCATTCTGTCAGTCATTCCTATCTAATCCTTTGGATACCCAAATCCTCCTGCCCTACCCCTTAGAACTGGCAGATTCCGTCTTATGGCCCTGTCCCCCCTGCCTCCCTCTGATGTGTACAGGTGCCCTACTCCCCACCAGCCGTCATCAGCAAGAGTCACAGCTTAGGATTCTTATCATGGAAAGAGCGATTATGGCAGAGTAAGAGCTTATCCTCTGCCATGTACCAAGCGGAGGGCTTTACATATATTAACTCATTTAGCCCTCCGCCTTTTGGCATTCTGAGAGACGGAGGTACCATGACTCCATGTTAAAAGTGAGGATGCTGAGGTTCTGAGAAAAATAAAATAAAATGTATGTCTCATGTGGCAAAGCTTGGGTTTAAACTCTGACCTGTTAAACTCCTAAGTCCGTGCTATTTATCATTATCACCTGAACCTGAACGGACCCCTACACTCCAAGTCTGGGGCCCGCGCATCCTTCCTGCCTCTTTCTAGCAGATTCACAACTTTAGGCCCCAGGTGTCATCTGCATACCCTAAGGTTTGTTCTTTGACCACATCCCCCATCCTAAAGAACGAGGTCTGGGGCTTCTTTTCCTCTGATTCTATTACTAGTGTGTCTCTCATTCCTGCAAATTGTCAAGCCAGAAGTAACGTGAGTGACCAGGGTGGGGAAGTGACTGTTTCCAAAAACTTGCAGAAACTTAGGCCATTGCCCCCTGTCCTTTGCCATCTGGTCACTGGTTTGTTCCATAGCCTGGTCATTGGAAGCCCATAAGGCTTGAGTCCTTTACTTTGAGTTTGGGGATCATCGCATTCCTCCTTTTCAATGCTCCCTGTTTTATGAACAATGAGAAAGTGACACCCTCTTCTTAATTATTCAGCATATTGAGTCAACAGCAAAAAGTTTTTTGAGGCTTTTAGAGTTCCTTCTCTGTGCCTTGTCCTTCATTAGGCTGGTCCCAGCAAAGGTGAAGAGGACAACATAAGAAAAGACAATCATGAAACTACAAGGTAAGTGTGTCAGATAGACCCGAGTTCAAATCTAGACTTCCTCACTTTCTATGCATCCTCAGGCAAATTAATTCATTTATCTAAGTCTCAGTTCTCTCATTTGTGGCAGAGTGGGGTACAGGGAGCATGGAGATAGTACTTACCTGTAGGTTAGTTGTGAGATAATGCCTGTAAAAGAACTCATCCAGTGACAGGTACATAAAAAAGGCTCAATAACAATAATAACAAATTATTATGAAGATGATGATCATGGTAGTGGTGGTAATGGTGGTGGCAGTGATGATAGTGGTGATGGTGGTGTTGGTGGTGATGCTGGTGGTGGTGATGATGGTGGTGATGTTGATGATAGAGGTGATGGTGGTGGTGATGGTTTGATGATGGTGGTGGTGATGATGGTGATGGTGGTGATAGTGGTGATGATGTTGATGGTGGTAGTGGCAAACACAGAAGGAGTCACAGGGCACTCTGGAAACAGCACAGATGAGGTGCACGTATTTAACTCAGGAGTAAGAGTAGGATGCTTACTGGAAGTGGCCCAGGAGAGAAATGATTCATGAAAAGTTTGAAAAATAAGTAAGAACAAGCAGAAGGGTTGAGATAGGGAGTTGGGTCAAGAGTTGAAAGAGTGTTCTAGACAGGAGGAAGATCTTTTGCAAAAGCCTAGATACCAGAATAAACATGTAACAGGTAACCCACCACCCAACAGGATTCTAAAGTAGGGCTGGGTAGGTACTCTGCAGAATTAAAACCTTCTTCTAACTTTTGAATCAAAAATCTGACTCTTGCTTCTCATACTGCCAGGTTTCTATTTCTAGTCCCTTGTATCACTCAGAACATATCACACCTCTTTTCTAGAATTATTTTTCTGCTGTCTGAAGTCAGAACTGGTTCTAAGTTCCTCCTTTCCATGGCAAAAATGTCTAAACTTCACTTCTACGTTCTGACTTTGAATGTTCTCACCCACCTGATTGTCACACTAGACCTCTGCTTTTGACCTTCATTTCTAGCATATCGCTTGGGGGGAGGTGTTTAGAGAGTCAATTTCTCCTCATCATGATGCTGGGCAGATGTGGGTGTCCTCAAATGCTGTACCTCCACTTTGCACAACTCTATGGTACACATTCACCCCATGGAGTTTTGTGATGGGTGGGCATCCCTGTTTAAAAGCTTTGAAAGACCAATCTTGACTTGTGAACCTAGTAATACTGAGTTTCTAGGTCCATAAAAGCTGGTCCCTTACTGCTCCCTCCCTTCCAAACCACACCGCCAGCCCCTACCCAACCCTCCCATATTAGCAGCTGTTTGTGCTGAACTCCCCTCCCCCCCAAGAATGTCCTTTCCGTTAGCTTGTTGTAACAACTTCATGGAAGTATAGTTGAAAGACCAATCTTGACTTGTGAACCTAGTAATACTGAGTTTCTAGGTCCATAAAAGCTGGTCCCTTACTGCTCCCTCCCTTCCAAACCACACCGCCAGCCCCTACCCAACCCTCCCATATTAGCAGCTGTTTGTGCTGAACAAGGAGTGTTAGCTTGGTGTCCCCCCAAAGCTTGTAAAATTGAGATCTCCTGGTTCCTAATCAGAGTATAGACACAAGCGGGGAGCTGTAAAGACTTTCTTCCCAGAGCATCATCCTGGAAAAAGCCCAGAGTGTGGGGAAGACAGTGGTAAATTGTGTACCCACAGAGGTCATGGTGGTGGAATGGACACTGCCTGAGGCCCAGGGAGAGAAGCCAGAGATCCAGGGTATACAGTTGGGTGGGGAGTTTACAGCTGGCAAAAAAATCCTACAGCCCAAGGTCATGGTTCTTATCACTGATAGCCTCAGTCTCACTCCCTATCCACAGAATGACATTCCCATGTGTAATACAAACTCTGGGATGTACCTAAAGTTTGATTTGCCCCAAGCCCAAAAAAGTATGTAAGTAAAGCACTAATGCAACTCATAATTTCTACAACTGTTCATGATCATTCACCAGTAATGATTGCTCCTCACTGGCTGAATCACAAAGAAGAAAAGCTGATTGCAGTATTATTTGAAGCTTGCTTTGTCTTCTCTGTGTCCCTTCTGGGAAACTAATCCTTCTCCATGTGCTGGGCTTGTAATTTAGACGGTGCTAAACATTTCCCCTGGCTCTGGGACTGGTTACATGACCAAGACCAGAACCTTTGAGGTAAAAATAAGAAAAAACTATCTTTTATTTTTAATTTCTGTGAAAGATAATATATTGTTTAAACTAAAGGTCATTTTAGAGTATAGTGTTTGTAAGACATGTATAATAAAGTTTGGAGAATATGTAAAAATATGTACCAGAAAATAAAACAAAGACTAATCTTCCTCATGAACATAGATGCAAAAATCCTTAACAAAATATTAACAAATAGAATTCAATAGTATATAAAATAGTAGTATAGAATAATCAAGTGGGATTTATCCTAGAAATGCAAGATTGGTTTATCAACTAAAAATGACATAAAGTAATACATATATCAATAGACTAAAAAAGTAAGATCATGTAAGTAAATAAAATAAAAAAATATTTATTGTGTGAATGTTTAATATATGTAGAAACAAAATGCACATGTTGACAAATTAAACATACATACCATGAATTTTAAAGAAAACACTAAAATACAAAGAGAGAGAGAATGACTATGCCAGCAAAGAAGACACATGAAATTTAAAATATTCTAATAATACAAAAAAAGGCAAAAATAGAGGAAAGAGGGGACAAAGAACAGATGGGAAAATTAGAATACAAACAGAAAAATGATAAATTTTAACTACAGCATATTATATTAAGTGAAAATGGTATAAACACTTTAATTAAAAGGCAGAGATTTTTAGATTGGATAAAAAAGTATGATTTGCTATATGCTACCTACAGAAAAACCAGTCAGAAATATAAACGAATAGACTAAAAGTAAAAGAATGAGAAAATATACATTATGATAATACTAATCAAAAGAAATCTGGAATGACTATATTTATATCAGGCCAAGTAGATGTCCAAGTTAATAGTAGTCCCAGAGATAAAGAAGGTCCTTTCACCATAATAAAAGGATCAATTTATAAAGATGATACACCAATTATAAATGCTTATGCACCAAATTATAGAACTTTAATATACAGAAGGCAAAAACCAATAAAACTGGAAGGATTAGTAATTAAATTCATGATTATTGCTAGTGATTTAACCACTCTTCTCTTAATAATCAATTCAACAAGTAGAGAAAAATTATTAAGGAAAAAAATTCAGCAAAAAAGAAAAAAAGAAAAGAAAATGACCCAATTTTCAATTACTGAACACTCCTCTATAAGATCAGAATATACAATATTTTCAAGTTCATAGAGAACATTTTCCAAATCCATATTCTGGGACATAAAGCCATTCTCAATAAATATAAAAGAATTAAAATTATACAAAATATAGTCATTCACCACTCTGGAATAGAGTTAGAAATCAGTAAAAGAGTAAATATTTGGAAAATCCTTAAATTATTGAAGATAACACACTTCTCTATAACCTATAGCTCAGAGAAATATAAATGGACACTAGAAAGTATTTTCTTATTTATATAAACAAAACCCTGACATATCAACTAGTTGTGGGATACAACTAAAGCAGGGGTTACAGAAAATTTTATTATACTATATACCTGTATTAGACAAAAAGGAAAAATCTCATATTGATTCTTTAGCTTTCACCTTTAAAAAATGTGAAAAAGAAAAGAAAATTAAACTCTAAGTAAGAACGTATAAGGAAATAATAATGATAAGATGACAAATAATTGAATTAGAAAACAGTAAAGCAACGGAGGAAATGAATAAAACTAAAAGCAGCTTCTTTTGGAATACTAATATGAGTGAGAAACCATTACCAAGACTGTTCAGAAATAAAGCAGAGAGGACATCAATTACAAACAGCAGCAATGAATAAAGACACTACTACAGATACAACATATATTAAAAAGATAATACAAAATAAAACAAAAACTCTATGCCCATAAATTTGATTACTTAGATGAAATAAAATTTTTTTTGAAAGACATAAACTACCAAATCTCACCCCAAAACAGAAAACCTGAACAGTTCTATATCTTTTTTAAACATTTAATTTGTAGTTTAAAATCTTCCAACAAAGAAATCTGCAGGCCCTGTTGGTTTCACTAGTGAGTTATGACAAATATCTTAGGGAAAAAAACTATACCAATTCTACACAAACCCTTTCAGAAAATTGAAGAGCAGAGAATGCTTCAAACTCATTCTATGAGGCCAGCATTACTAACGCCAATTACTAGAAAAATGACATTACAAGAAAAATAAACTACAGACCAATATTCTTAATAAACACAGATACAGAACATTTAATTGAAATTTTAGTAAATCTAATCAAGTAATATTTAATAAGGATAGTATGTCATGACCAAGTAGTGCTTATCCAGGGAATGCAAGGCTGATTCAACATTAGAAAATCAAACAATGTGACTTACCATATAAATAGTCTAAGAAACAATATATAAAAGAAAAAATAATTGCTAAAATGTACTTTATCAAAATTTTAAAAAAGATAAACTTTTGTCCTGTGAAAGTGCTTTTTTTCTTTTGATTCTAGAATTTTTATGAGGCAAGTTTGCTTTCCTAATTTTAAAAATAGACTTTATGTTTTAAAAGTTTGATTTTCTGAAAACTTGAGAAGATAATACAGAGTTCCCCTATACCTCATACTCTATTTCCTTTATTACTAGCATCGCACATTATTGTGATATATTTGTTACAATACCAATAGCAAAACATTATTATGAACTAAAGTGAATACTTTATTCAGATTTCCTTAGGTTTTACTTGTTGTTCTTTTTCTCTGCCAGTATCCCATCCGAGATATTACATTACATTTAGTTGCATTAGATGTGCTTGTTGCTACTGAAGAGTCATTACATTTACACCCTCTCAAATGCCAGAGCAAGAAAATAAATGTATTTACACTAACCTGGGAGCTTATGCATATGTATAAATATGCTCTGTGAAACAATGTGTATCAACATTAAACTAAAAGTAAATTCACACTGATGTCTCTGACTCTAATCCATTACCACACAGATCATTCTTACCTCTCCTTGCTGATCTATAAATTCCCTTTTCAACAGTGAAAAACCTGCCTTTATCACTCACCACCCATTTACTTAATTGTTCAATGCCTAATTTTCTGAGAGTTTTTATCATCAACGAGTGCTGGATTTTGTCATATGCCTTTTCTGTAACTATTGATATGACCACATGATTTTTGCTTAGCCTGTTGACGTGAATTATATTAACTGACTTTTCAAATATTGAACCAGCCTTGCATACCCTGCTTAAGTCCAACTTGGACATGCTGTACAATTGTTTTCATACATTGTTGGATTTCATTTGCTAATATTTTGTTGAGGATTTCTGCATTTGTGCTCATGAGAGATAATGGTGTATGGTTTTCCTTTTCGTGCTTATCTGGTTTTGGTATTAGGGTAACGTTGACTTCATAGAATGAGATAAGAAGTGTTGCTTCTCCTTCTGTTTTCTGGAATAGATTGTGGAGACTTCGTGTCATTTCTTCCTTCAGTGATGGGCCTAGTGTTTTTATCTTTTTCTTTCTTTTTTATGGAAGGTTATTGATTTTTGATCAAATTTTATTAGTAGATATAGGCCTATTCAGATTATCTGTTTCTCCTTGTGTGTTTTGGTATTTGTGTCTTTCAAAGAATTTGTCCATTTTACATACATTATCAAATTTGTGTGCGTAGAGTTCATAGTATTCCTTTATAATCCTTCTTATTTCTGTTAGGACAGTAATAATGTGTCATCTTTCATTCCTGCTTTTCAAAGTATCAGTAGTCTTTTTTTTTCTTGCTCAGTCTACCTGAAGTTTTGTCAATTTTGTTGATCTTTTCAAAGAAAACTTTGGTTTTGTTGATCTCTATTATTTTTCTATTCTCTTTCCTTTATTTTCACTCTGATCATTATTATTTCCTTATCTGTGCTTGGAGTTTAGTTTACCTTTTTTTTTTTTTTTCTACTTTCTTAAGGTAAAAGTTTAGGATTAACTTGAGAATTGTCTTCTTTTTTAAGGTGGACACTTACAAGTATGAATTTCCATCTGATAACTTCTTTTACTGCATTACACAGGTTTGGTTTTGTTGTACTTTTATTTTCATATTCCTCAGAGAATTTTCTAATATCCTTTGTGATTTTTTTTTGATTCATTGGTTGTTTAAGCACAGGTTGTTTAAATCCACATATTTGTGAATTTTCCAGTTTTCCTTCTGTTGTATATTTTTAACTCCATTCTTTTGTGGCCCAAATTATAATAGAAGCCCTAGACTTACAAGGTTTATAATTATTGCTTTATGCAGTTGACTTTAAAGTAGAGAAAAAATGAAGTTGCAAATAAAAATTAATTTGTACTATTTTTCATATTTATCTATGTAGTTACCTTTCCCAGCGTTCATTATTGCTTTATGTGGAGCTGAGTTAATATCTAGTGTCATTTTGTTTTAGTCTGCAGGACTTCCTTTAGAATTTTTTTTGTATGGAAGTTCTAGTAGCAACAAACTTTTTCGGTTTTTGCTTACCTGGAAATATCTTAGTTTCTCGTTTACTTTAAGGGATAGCTTTGCTGAATATGGGATTCTTCATTTATCATTTTTTTCCTTCAACATTTTGAATGTGCCATTTTACTACCTTTTGGCCTCCATCATTTCTAATGAGAAGTCAGCTGTTTATCTTACTGTGGGTCCTTGTACATCATGAATCTCTTATTTCTTGCTACTTTCAAGCTTTTTATCTTTGCCTTTGTGTTTCATCAGTTTGGTTATGATGTATCTGGTATGGATCTCCTTGAGTTTATCCTTCCTGAAGTGTGTTGAGATTCTTGGATATGCAGATTAATATGTTTCATCAAACATGAGGTTTTCATCAGCCATTATTACTTTAAATATTTTTTTCTGCTCTGTTCCCTCTCACTCTCTCTTTTTTTATTCTTTGAAACCTCCCGATTCTAAGATGGCGATGGGTCTGGAGCGGCCGTGCCAGGAGACAGCGCGATCCTGAGAAGTGTGCGCTGTGATACCAGAGT